>NC_091369.1:16358272-16450772 GCF_038502225.1 Cherax quadricarinatus
CACGGACATAAGCCAACAGCATCAATTTGTCCCAGTGGGATCAGAGACCTTGGGATCATGGGGAAAAATGCCACAAGTTTCCTAAAAGAATTGGGTTCCAGACTCATCGACACCACCAGGGACCCAAGGGCAGCCACTTTCATGTTCCAGCGCCTCAGCGTAGCCATCCAAAGGGGAAATGCTTGCTGCATACTTGGCTCGCGCCCGGCCTCGGAGGAGCTGGAGGAAATTCATGATCTTTGATACATTGTGCCATTGTATTCATGTTTATCTTTTTCTGTAAATTTATTCTGTTTATTAATAAATGTTCATATAGAATATCAAATATAGGGGGAGGTAGGAGAAGAAAATATTCAAAAAGCTCCGGGGAGAACCTTGAATTTTCCCTGAGGTACGTTTATTGTCTTCTCTGAGGATGAGGGTCCCCATTCCAGCCATAGAGGTGGTACTCCCCTATATATTAAATATATATATATATATATATATATATATATATATATATATATATATATATATATATATATATATATATATATATATATATATATATATATATATATATGTCGTGCTGAATAGGCAGAACTTGCGATCTTGGCTTAAATAGCAACGCTCATCTTGCCATACAGGACAAGTGAAAATTTGTGTATGCAATAATTTCGCCAAAATAATTCTGAACCTGACGAAAAAAATATATTTCACTGTGTTTGTTTAGTATTAAATTATTGTAAGCAAATCTAAAATATATTTAGCTGGGTTAGGCTAAAATAAATTGTTCTTGTTATAATAAGGTTAGGTAAGTTTTCTAAGATTCTTTTAGTGCAAAATTTTAAATTTTTACATTAACATCAATGAAAAAAATATATCTTTAAACGTATATGAGAAAATTTTAGAAAGGACTTAATTTTAAATAAGTTCTTACTAATTGACCAGTTTTACATATTCGGCACGACATATATATATATATATATATATATATATATATATATATATATATATATATATATATATATATACATAGGACCCATAGCCTCGGAGAAGTGGATAAAAAGGCTTCAAGGAAAAATATTTGGATTTCTTCCTGAAGCCGTTTGAATATTCCACTTCATATATATATATATATATATATATATATATATATATATATATATATATATATATATATATATATATATATATATATATATATATATATATATATGTATATATATATATATATATATAAATATATATATGTATATATATATTGTATCATATTTTTGTGAATGTTTCGTCAATGTATTTTGTCTTTAAATAAAATATACATACATAATATAGGGGGTGGTAGGAGAAAATTCTCAAACAGCTTCAGGGAGAATCTTGAGTTTTCCCTGAAGCAAGTTTATTCTTTTCTCTGAGGATGAGGGTCCCCATGACAGTTATATATATATATATATATATATATATATATATATATATATATATATATATATATATATATATGTCAGCATAGTTGCTGATCCCTGTATTCCCAGTATTATATAGCATAGCATATTAGTATCATCCCTGTGCTTTAGACACGAGATCCCTCGTAGGCCTTTGGCTTTGGGTGACGTCATGGGACACACATGGGCAGTGATCCCTCTGTCCCGTCCTCACTCGGCGGCAGACCTTAAAGGCGTGAACAGGCTAGGCACCGGGCTCCATCCCTCATCTCAGTCTGACAATACATTTACCATCCTACAAGTGTGTCTACCTTCAACCTACGATATCTCCATCCAAGAACCCCTTTCGAGAAATGGTGCCAACGGTGAGCCTGTAATTCTAACGATTACAGCGATTTCTGGAGATAAAATTTCGACCAGCAAGACGGCCATTTCGTGTGACCAGTAGGCCTACCGACTACCGAGATTCACCCAGCCAGCTACCTCAAGCCAGCTACTCTACTAGCTTCTACATTATTCACTGGTCAGTGTCTTTGTATTAGTGTTTCCTGCTTTTTTGCATTACTCCCGAGGGGTTGACCCGAGTTTGCAAAATAAGCCAGCTTCCAGTCTGTGGTGGGGGAGTCAGAACACCCGAGTCCAGTCCAGCCTAGCCTACTCCATCCAATTATTTTGCCTGGCAAGCCAGCTTCCACCCCTGCTGTGCTCATCGTGTGAAGTTATCAAGCTATTCTGTGTGAAGGGTTAAGATAAGCCAGCTAGCAACTAACCCAGGTGTCTTACCCCAGTACTCGAGCAAGCCACTTGAGTAGTCTTCATCGCTTGTGATTCAAGTTCCAAGCATTCTGAGTGCTCCTTGTCATCCTTGTGGTGTTGTAGTATTTCGTGGGTTTATTTTAAGCCAGTCGGCTTAGAATTATCGTCGCGGCAGCGTGGGTGTTCTCAGTGAGGCTTACGACGTTCAACCCATAAGCCCAGCCACTCACGATCACGTGTGTCGCACCATTGCCGGTCTCAGACGCCTCGCTCAGCCATTACCCACAAACCCAACTACAGTCGGCCATTACAACTCACCTTCCTCATCAGTGTTTTGGTGCACTGCTACGGGTTGTAGCACCATATTTTAAGGACCACATAGGGGGTCAAGAGCTAGAGAGTGGCGCGCCATCTTTAAAAGCCTCCTGTGTGAAGTCTATCTTCGATTTAAGCGCAATTCTACGATCATCTGTGCAGAGGACAGCAGCAAGACGATATAAACAATCCATCAATCTCATTTTTTCAAGTGTTACAGCTATAATATTTTTTTTTAGAGACATTTGCGAGTGTTGAGACATTTCTTTTGTGTTCCCAGTGAATTTTTTTCTCTTAGTGACATTCAGTGACTCGTGATCAGACTCAGTGTTTATCATGTACTTATTGCATTCATTTCTTTTAATCTCCTTAATTCAGTGTTAATTTTCGTGCATTATTTTATATCTGTTGTGTTGTGTATCTTTTTATACACTTGAAGTAAGTACTTAGTGTTTCCTTTGTTGTGTGTGCAACATATGAGCAATATAGAACTTGTGTTTAAACTTCAGAATTCCAGTGAATTAATTCAGTAAATTTTTCACCTCATATTCTGCATCACAACTCAGTGTTGTCTGTTATTTTTTTTTCTTCCCAGCATTTGTGTATTTTTATTTTTTTTTGTTCCCTGTGTGTTGAACATTCTTGTGTTCATATTCCTTTATTCAGCCAGTGTTTAATTTGTCTTATTTCCACAGACAATAGTGCCATTTTTAAAGTCCCAGGACGAACTCACTTTTACAAAATTTTTCACACATCAAGTTTCATTGCAAGAAAATTCTAGTACTGTGTTTATGTTGATGTTTTGTGTTCTGCATCACTGTAAGTGTTGTATTCCTTTTTGTTGTATGTTTTTTGCACCTATTATTTTTTTTCCATATTTTATTGAACAAATTCACTCTTAGTGCAATTTTTAAGTTCTCCTTTTAAAGTAAATTGTTCTTTTGGTTGTTGTTTAAGTGCAGTTAAGAGTTAAAGTGTTCATTCCTTGATATATTTCTTTTCTTGTGTGTTATAATTTTTATTATTGCACATAGACTCATTTTGCAATAATTCTTGTGCAAATATTGTGTTGCTATTAAAGTTTTTCTTGCAGAAAATTTTATGCAGTGTTGTGCAATACAGTTTATTACAGTGCAGTTTCTTATGCTCTGTTCTGTGCATAGTATTTTATTCTGTCTGTCATTTTAATTTTTATTTCAGTGAATTGTGTGTTTGTTTTAATATTTGCACAAGTTTATTGAGTCCTTTTTATTATTTTATTGTGTATTTCCTTGTTGCATTGAAAGTAAAGACAACTCACTGTGCCATTTATTCAATTTAAAGTAAAAGTTGAGCATATTAGATTTGAGCAAAGTACAAGTTCTCTTGATTTTCAGTGTCTGTTAAGTTGCATATTATTCTTGTGTGAGTTCTTTGCTTACTGTGTAACTTGTTAATTTTTAATTACTTATGCAGAATAGTTAAGCATTTTCTTCCATTTAAGCTTATTGTGTCATTCTCTCCATTTTTCTTGACTTATGCCCTTCAGTATTTTCACTGAGAAGATGTCCCAGTCACTTTTGAACGTTCACTTAGTGTATCATTCCAGTCAAAGTCAATATGAATCAGTCCACAGTACCAACATTCCCTTACTGACTGAAAGACAATACCTAGCCCTTGAGCAATGTGTTTGTTCTCACAGCTTGTATCTGAGATTTGTTAAAGTGCTGCGAAATGTGAAGTTCAGATTAAGTTCCTATAGATCCGTGAATTACTTATTAACGTAGCCGAGCGGTCAGGCACTAGTAATTCTGTCATTCCCGTCTGTGTTCCACCTATACCTTCAGACTTGCAGGATAGTGTTCCGTTGCCTCAAGTGTCCGGGGACACTCAGACTGCCTTGAGTGCACAGCCTATCCCTGCAATGACTGCTAGTTCGAGTAGTAGTTTCGCCACAGGGGATGCCTTGTCAGAAAACGATTACTTGCAACTAGTAATGCCATCTCTTGTTGATGTGACATGCTGTCTGCAGAAAGACGTCTCTGTTACAGCAAGTGTTCTCACTAGAGTGTCTGTTGTTGTTCCTTGTGTTTCAGATGGTGATCCCATCCTAGTTGACAGTAATCAGTGCATTGTAAGAAGTTATTTCTCGAATAACTTTCACATGTTAACGTTTGTAAGTGTAGTTTCTTTATAGCTGATACCTCGTGTCACTGTGTGCGACTCAGATTGAATATCAGCATTGTTCACCGTGTTCATTTCTTTTCTCCTGTGCTTGCAGTTGAGATAGTAGATTCGTTCTCCCTTGCTCATATTGCGTGTTATAGCGTTAATTTTTTCAACCGGGGGGAGTCATCCACTCCACCGAGTTTGTTCTTTCCTCCAGTAAGGAAGAACTGATACCTTTATTCCAGAACAAACAGCCTACTGGAAGGTTAGCCAGATGGACCTTGACTATCCAAGAGTTCAATCCCACTTTTGAAAATTTACCTGGCAAGTCGAATGTAGTCGCAGATGCTTTATCGCGACACGTTAGTGTAGTTACTGCAGCTCCTCCATTTACTGTCGAGGATGTCAAAAATGCCCAAAGAACCGATCCCTTGTGTTCTGGTGTGATTCGATTCCTGCTCCAGGAAGATCTTATTCTTACTGTGAAGCCACCAGTACCCATTAGTGACTTTGTAATGAGTCAGGAATTACTGTATCGAACAGCCGAGTTGGGTACTCCAAGCAGAAGAGTTTACCAGTTAGTAATTCCACAGTCACTAGTGAACGTAGCTCTACAGCTAGTTCATGATGCACCAGGTGTTGCACACCCTGGTATGGATCGTTCTGTGAAACAAGCCAGAATGAAATACTTTTGGCCACGTATGGCAACTGACATTTCCGAGTATGTTAAGAAATGTAGTGTCTGTATGCAGCATAAAGGAAATGTCAATTGTCCTAACCCAATCCAAGTGTACCCAACCACTAGCGAACCGTGGGAAAGAGTTGCCCTTGATTTGTTAACTAATTTTAAATGTTCCCTCCAAGGCAACAAACATCTGTGTGTTATGGTAGACCATTTCACCAGATATTGTGAGTTAGTTCCTATTGCAGATAAGACTGCAGAGACAGTAGCTAGAGCGTTTAAAGAACGCATTATCTGCAGGCATACCACCCCAAAGTCCTTAGTAACAGATAATGGAGGTGAATTCTGTAATGAGATTCTTGAAAATTTGTGTACTTTATACAAGATCTCTAAATCCACCATTGTTCCTCATCATCCTGCCAGCAATGGGTTAGCCGAAAGAACAAATAAGAAAGTACTTGATGTTCTGAGAGCCACTATCAACCCCAATAGTGAAACTTGGGATGAAGTTATACCAGATGTCCAGTGTGCCATAAATTCTGCTTACAATGCTTCCATAGGTGATACTCCACATTATGCATTGTATGGTGTAGACAAGCGTTTACCCTATGAGTTGTTATATTCTACTCCGAAACCTAATTACAACCCTGATGATTTCGTAGCAACTCGTACCAGCTTAGCTCAAAGTGTTTTTAGAAGAATCCGTGAAACACTTCATAAATCAACAGCAGAATTTACAAGAGTCGCAAACACTCGAGCAAAGCCGTCTAAAATCAAAGTAGGTTCGAGAGTTATGCTGATTAACTTTAACAAAACGTCTGCAATGCCAAAGCTTGATCAAAAGTTTGTCGGACCTTATCGAGTTGTAGAACATATCTCTGGAAATAAGTATAAGGTTAGAGAAATTAGTACTGGCAAATACAAAGAATCGCATTTAGATCATATGAAATTAGTATGCGATGTTGAGGATATTGCTACCCAGACTAATGAGACAGACTCTGACAATCCTCCTGATCCTGTACTCTCTACCTCAGATACTCAGTCAGATACTCAACCTGAATGTCGTTACTCCTTGCGTACTCGACAAGTAATGAGAAACCCGCAAGTATCTTTTGTAGATATTCCTTCAGATCTCTCTCAGTCAAGGCATGTGTTAGCCATTGCAGAGGAATTCGATCCTCCCAGAGATGATAACCATTCTGCATATGTAAACCTTACCCTCGCAGAATTGGGTTTAAATGTACATAGTCTGTATAATTAGATGTCCGAGATTAATGAATTTGTCAACTGTGTGTTTTGTTATTAGCTGATCAGTTTGTCAGAAATTTTCGTGTTCACGTTCCCTCCGTATTCTGAGAATTAACAGTCTAGATTTGAGTGCACCGAATCTGCCTTTCTGTTAAACACTTCTTTGTATATAATTATTCTTCCTCAGAATCCGTAGAGTGCATGAATACAGATCGATCGATCAATTCCATCCATATTGTTTAATGATTTGTTCTTATAGTTTGTAATGATTACGTTAACACCCATTACGTCAAAATCATGTTGTACCATCCATTAGTTCTAAGTTATATATGAATTTGTTATTGTATAGAATCAGCCCAGATCCGCCTGCCTGTTCAGCCTATAGTATAGTAGTGTATGTCGGGACGACATACGTAACATGACCGAGCTGTCAGCATAGTTGCTGATCCCTGTATTCCCAGTATTATATAGCATAGCATATTAGTATCATCCCTGTGCTTTAGACACGAGATCCCTCGTAGGCCTTTGGCTTTGGGTGACGTCATGGGACACACATGGGCAGTGATCCCTCTGTCCCGTCCTCACTCGGCGGCAGACCTTAAAGGCGTGAACAGGCTAGGCACCGGGCTCCATCCCTCATCTCAGTCTGACAATACATTTACCATCCTACAAGTGTGTCTACCTTCAACCTACGATATCTCCATCCAAGAACCCCTTTCGAGATATATATATATATATATATATATATATATATATATATATATATATATATATATATATATATATATATATATATATATATATTTGCAAGGAATTTGCAAGAGCACGCGAAATATACACAAACACTGATCTCTGGCTGAAGGAGACTCGAACCTACGAACCTTGGAACAAGGTACGCAATGCTATATCAAACTCACCATACTGGACAATACCTTGCTGTGCAGCTTGCACTACACGTTGATCCAAGACAGCCATCTTTCAGGGAGAAGGCTTACAGCTTTTGCATGCATCAGCCTTACTAAAGATTTTAACAATGCAAAGAATTCGTAAGAGCAGGAGAAATATACACAAACACTGATCTCTGGCTGAAGGAGACTCGAACCTACGAACCTTGGAACAAGGTACGCAGTGCTATACCAAACTCACCACACTGGACAATACCTTGGCGTGCAGCTTGCGCTACACGTTGATCCAAGGCAGCCTGCTTTCAGCGAGAAGGCTTACAGCTTTTCATCTCATTCCCTGCATGCATCAGCAGAGACACTGCTTTCAGAGATCACAAGGTTCGTCAACAATTCCTTGGCTGGTCTGATTCCTGATGAAATTAGACCTTTCTTTTTTGGTGCAACACTTTGTGCACTTAAAAAGAAGGATGGAGGAATTCGGCCAATTGCAGTAGGCAACACGTTACGCCGCCTCGTATCCAAAGCTGCTGTCCGAAGTATTCGTGCACAGGCAGCCATGATGCTTCAACCAAACCAGCTTGGCTTTGGGGTCTCTCAAGGAAGTGAAGCAGCGGTTCATGCAACAAGGGCATATATCAACAACCTGCCTGAGGACAATGCAGTGGTAAAATTAGATTTCAAGAATGCGTTCAATCTCCTGAAAAGAGACGTGGTATTAGCAGCAGTACAAGAACATTTCCCTGGTCTCTTCCCTTTTGTTTCAGCTGGGTATAGCAAGGAATCAATGCTTCTCTTTGGAGAGCATGAAATCACATCATCGGAGGGTGTCCAACAAGGAGATCCTCTTGCACCATATCTCTTCTGTATTGCAGTTAGGGAAATCACAGTCAGACTGACCAGCGAGCTAAACATCTGGTTCCTAGATGATGGCACACTAGCAGGTACAAAGAAGTCCCTCCTACATGACCTTACACAGGTAATGACACGGGGACAGGAAATGGGTCTCATCCTGAATCCATCCAAATGTGAAATCATCTCAGTCAGTCAACAAGTGATAAATGCAGTGAGATCAAAACTACCAGGAGCAGCAGTCATTGCCCCCACCAATAGTGTATTGCTAGGAGCACCTCTGGGAAGCAATGCCATGGACACAATTCTCAGGAAGAAATTGGAAGAGTTAAGGAGAATGGAACAACGAATAGGCAATCTGGACACCCACGATGCCTTGTACCTTCTCACAAAGTGCTTGAGTCTGCCCAGGTTGACATATTTCCTAAGATGTGCACCTTCATATGATAACCCTATACTGCACGAATATGACAGTATTCTTAACCTTACTCTAGAAGACGGGCAGTGGAACCAAGCTACACTTCCAGTCAGACTAGGAGGCATTGGTGTCCGCAAGTCATCACAGATTGCGTTACCTGCTTTTCTGTCCTCGTGTATTGCATCCAGAGAGCTTGTAGCAGCGATTCTCCCTGAACATCTTAGGGACAAGATTGGAGTCCAGGACCAAAAATTCATTGACGGAGCAATGATCTGGGATAATCTAACGGGCTCAGAAACCAGACCTGCTCCCCCCAACAACTACAAACAATCGCACTGGGATGGTCCAATAGTGGAAAATATAGCCTCAACGATGCTTCAGAGTGTGTCAGGGAAGGATAGAGCCCGCCTGCTGGCAGTGAGAGCCCCTCATGCTGGGGACTTTCTGTTGGCTGTTCCCAACTCCAGCCTTGGCACACGCCTCGACCCACAGACCATCCGCATCGGTGTTGCCCTTCGACTTGCCGCCCCTATTCTCGCCGAACACAGGTGTATTTGTGGCAGTGAAGCAGCAGACCGATTCGGGTACCATGGTCTTGTGTGCCGAGAATCCGAGGGAAAGATTGCAAGACATGAGGAGGTTAATAACATTATCAAGAGGAGCCTCACAACAGCTGGATGCCCAGCAGTAAGGGAGCCACCCCAACTATGCAGATCTGATAGCAGCCAGAAGCGTCCAGATGGTATCACCCTTCAAGCCTGGACAGATGGGAAGCAGGTGGTGTGGGACTATACATGTGCATCTACCTTGGCTGATACTTATCTCCAATACACCAAGGAGGAAGGAGGGGCAGCTGCCAGCTTTAGGGAGTCCCAAAAGTCTAGAAAATATGGAGAACTTGCCCATCATTATATGTTTGTTCCCATAGGCTCAGAGACCCTTGGCTCATGGGGAAAGAGTGCATCTAATTTCCTTAAGGAGCTGGGAAAAAGACTCATCAGGGTAACTAGGGATCCCAGGGCAGCTAGTTTTCTGATCCAGCGGCTCAGTGCAGCTGTTCAAAGGGGTAATGCATGCTGCATTTTGGGCACACGCCCCAGCTCTGAGGAGCTGGATGAGATTTTCGCCTTATAATCAGTGATACACACGTAACATGTACCGTATATGCCACCTTTATATTAACAATGTATCTCTTAAATCTTCTGTGCCATATTATGTAATAAAATATTCCTATTAGTAAAAAAAATAGTTTAAAAGATGGGGTGGTAGGGGAAGTGGAATATTCAAACGGCTTCAGGAAGAAATCCAAATATTCTTCCTTGAAGCCTTTTTATCCACTTCTCCGAGGCTATGGGTCCCACAATTTACACCAGAGGTGGACCCCATTATATATATAAAAAAAAAAAAAAATATATATATATATATATATATATATATATATATTATATATATATATAAATATATATATATATATATATATATATATATATTTTTTTTTATTTTTATTTATTATCACACCGGCCGATTCCCACCAAGGCAGGGTGGCCTTATATATATATATATATATATATATATATATATATATATATATATATATATATATATATATATATATATATATAAGTAGTATACTTTTCTTCTGAGCGCCTTTTCACACATAGGTGTTACTTTCGGTCAAGGGTTTCTTCTGAGCGCTGTAACAAAGGGTGCCGCCTTTTCACACCTTTATGCTAATGACCTTGACCTCACCCTCGACCACCTCGCCCTCAACCCACGACCCCCACCCACGACACCATCCATGACCCCACCCACGACCCTGCCTGTGCCGACCCGCGCGGGCCCCCCCCCGCGCCCGCCCGACGGGGCCCGCTCGCGCCGACCCGCGCCCGCACTCGCGCCCGCCCGCACCTTCTGCAGCGCCTTCTGCAGCGTCGTCCGGATCGCCCCGCTCCTCGAATTTTTTCCGATTTTTTTTTATTTTTTTTTAATTTCATTTTCTTGTGCTCTCCATCTCCTTGGATCAAGTTTTTGGGTTTCCTCCTATGGGTACCCCTCCCACCAAACCAAATATTCCTGCTCCATCTCCTCGGATCAACACCTTCTAAACCATATGTTTCTCCTCCACTTCATTGGATTCCCCCCTGTGGGGTTTCGAATTTCTTATGATCTCCTCGGATCAACACTCTTTCCCCACACCACCCCCATCCTAAAATTTCTGCTCCAACTCCTAGGATCAAGTTTTTCTCGATATCAATAATACAAAGACTCCAACTCCTTGGATCAAGTTTTTCTCGATATCAATAATAAAAAGACTCCACTTCCTCGGATCAAGTTTTTTGGATTCCCCCTCTGTGGGTAAGCATTCAAAATGGGCTCCCACTTGCATCCCAAATTCACTGCTCCAATTCCTCGGATCAACACTCTCCCACCATCCACTTCTACCCTCTCTGCCCAAGTATTTCTCCTCCACCTCCTTGGATCAAGTTTTTCTCGATATCAATACTACAAAGACTCCATCTCCTTGGATCAAGTTTTTTGGATTTCCCCCTCTGGGGGTAAGCATTCAAATGAATTCCCCCTATGGGGCATGGTACTTTCTCTTACTACAGGTCTAAACAAGTGTGACCTCACCCCACCTGTGTTTACTCGGCGGTCAGTGACGTCATGTGATGACCTCACACACACAGGCTGAATCTTGTCGACCAAAATGAACTTCCCCTATGTCAGCGACGTCACGCGATGACCTCACACACACAGGCTGAATCTTGTCGACCAAACATTAACTTAAAATGCAGGATAACACTAATACACAATATTTTCATTTATTTATTATACAACCAATACACAATATTTTATATACATTTCTGGTAATACAACAACAAAAAAATACAAATTAATTGAAAAAATGTACAATTCATTGACTAAAATCAACATAGTAATTCTTTTTCTCTTGAAGAAATTCTGTGCATTTTGTTCTGGATCTTCTTCGTCGTCACCATCTCAGTATTACACATTTCATATACAACATAGGGAAAACATTAAACATTTTCACTCTTAACCCAGGATAACCCAAATAATTCCACATTTTTTCGTTAATACCCACAATAATCCACAATTTCTTTACAAAATACAACAAAAGATTCATTCTCCTCAAGTCTAGACATTTTTTCTTGTTTTAACTATTTCATCAGAAAAAGTCTGGCGAATCTTATCTGACCGATCTCAGATAACATCTCAGGTCACTCCCCCACGAAGTAAACTTCTCCCCACCCCCCAAACCCTCATTCTCCCACCAACATCTCACAATTTTCGCTCATAACCCAAATTTTTCTCGTTTTAACTATTTCATCAGAAAAAGTCACCACAACACTTATAACCACTTTTCGATAAATTCACTAGTCACAATTTTACATATTACGAAGTTAACACACACACACACACACACACACACACACTCACACACACACCTCACTTTACTTTGAACACCTCCAAAACACTCTCGTACATCATCATTTGAGATCACCTTTTCTTAATCTCTTAAGAATTATTCTCTCTTCGATAACCTTTATCATCTCACTACAGAACAACCCTCCAGATTACTTCGAACACTCTCAAAAATCATTGAATACTCACAAAAATACCATTGAACATTTCCAAACAACACCGAAACACTTCCAAAATATCATTTTGAATACTCCCAAATAAGATTTGACATCTCTAATTTATCTACACTTACATTATTTCATTAAATTACATCTCATCCACCAAACTCCTCCCTCATTCTCCAGACTTTACATCATTATCACAAAAACTAACTCAAACACTTATAACATGAGAAATTTTACCAAATCTAACACAAACACACCCATACACACCACACTTTACTTTGAACAACACCAAAAAACACCATCAATTACCATTGAATACTCCTAAAACATCATTTGAACACCGGCAAATCACCACTGAATACTCCCAGAACTTCTTCATAAATACTCTTGCACATCATTTAAACACTTTCAAAAACACCTTTGAATAGTCTCAAACACTATTTGAGTACTCCCAAATACACCACTGAATACTACTAAAACACCACTGAATACAGTCAAAACACCACCAAAATCACCATAAACTATGATCAACATTACAGACTAACACCCATTTTCACAGAAATCAACTCAAATCACTATAACCAAGACGATTACCAATTTCTATGAGTACACTCTCCTCCAACTAAGATATAACATGAGTGCAAAAAACATGAACACAATCCAAACACACGCGAAGACTTACAACAGAATCATCTCTTTTTCGGTATCTCTAGTTCGACAACAACGCCCACAACCCACAACATCCACATCTCACAACACCCACAACCCACATCACCCACAACCCACAACACCAATAACAAACAACCAACAACTTATAACCACTTTTTCGGCATCACTAGTTCGACAACAACACCCACAACCCAGAACACCCCACAACCCACATCACCCACAACAACCCACTTATAACATCTTTTTTGGTATCTCTAGTTCGACAACAATACCCACAACCCTCATCACTTACCAATTTATTCACAATTTTTCCTCTTTCGATACAAATTTTTCCCATTCTTTTTACTGAATATTAAATGTAATACACATTCCTCCCTACATTACTAAAATTCTAATAAAATCCTCTCCATACCCATCTCCTTGTATCCACATAAATTGATATTATACTCACAACAACTAATCATCTCACTACCCAACTACTGCGACATGTTTCTACCCCCTCCATTCTTTTCCATTATATCATAACTTTTCACTTCTATAATTTCTTTTAAAATATTCACACATTACCTTTGTTTTCAGTAAAATCCCCCCATACTTCATTAAATTTCTAATACAACCCTCCCCATACCCCTCTCCAACTCACCCACATTTCTTCACATCCACTCACCCATCTCCCAAGACACCTCTTCAGAACACACACAAAAATCACATATCACACCCAATAAATGCATCTCATCACCCATCTCAAATCCACTAAAATCACTGTAACCAAGATATTCACAAAACTCTATGACCACCTAACACACGCACACACACACACCCACACATGCAGAGAGAGAGAGGATCCAGTAGCGATCAGTGAAGAGGCGGGGCCAGGAGCTGAGTCTCGACCCCTGCAACCACAATTAGGTGAGTACAATTAGGTGAGTACACACACACACACACACACACACACACACACACACACACACACACACACACACACACACACACACACATCACTTTACTTTGAACACCTTCAAAACACTCTCATACATCATCATTTGAGACCACCTTTTCTCAATATCTCTTAAGAAATATTCTCTCATCCAAAACCTTTATCATCTCACTACAGAACAACCCCAAGATGTCTTCGAACACTCTCATAAATCATTTGAATACTCACAAAAAACACCTTTGAACATTACCAAACAACACTGAAACACTTCCAAAATATCATTTTTTGAATAATTTCTTCACATACACTCACCCGTCTCCCAAGACACCTTTTCAGAACATACACAAAAATCACATTTCACATCCACAAATGCATCTCATCACCCATCTCAAATCCACTAAAATCACTGTATCCAAGATATTCACAAAATTCTATGACCACCTAACACACACAGACAATTCACTTTACTTTGAACACCTTCAAAACACTCTCATACATCATCATTTGAGACCTCCTTTTCTCAATATCTCTTAAGAAATATTCTTTCATCGACAATCTTTATCATCTCACTACAGAACATCCCCAAGATTACTTCGAACACTCTCATAAATCATTTGAATACTCACAGAAACACCTTTGAACATTTTCAAACAACACTGAAGCACTTCCAAAATATCATTTTGAATACTCCCAAATAAGATTTGGCATCTCTAATTTATCTACACTTACACATTTCATTACCTGAAATTACAGCTCATCCACCATACTACTCCCTCAGTCTCCAGACTTTACAACATTATCACAAAAACTAACTCATACACTTATGACATGAGACATTTTACAAAAACTAACACAAACACACCCACACACACCACACTTTACTTTGTACAACACCAAAAACAACATCAATTACCTTTGATTACTCCAAAAACATCATTGAAACACATTCAAAAACATCAACAAACTCCTTTGAATACTCCCAAAACACCACCGAATACTACCAAAACAGCACCGAATACTGCCCAAAACAACACTAAAAATCACCAGAAACGAATTTCAACACCACCAACTAACACCCATTTTATAGAAATCCACTCAAATCACTATAACCAAGACGATCCCACTCACCTCAGACTATTATATAACATGAGCGCAAAAAAAAACATTCTCATAAATCATTTGAATACTCACAAAAAACACGTTTGAACATTTCCAAACAACAACGAAACACTTACAACAGGATCACCACCAACTGAAAACATAACATGTACACACACAAAAAAAAAGAAAACTAAGACTCCCATCATCAATGACCACTCACCTGAAAACCACTAAGATAGCAGAAAACACACATTTTTATAAACATTAGCACAAAAAATCACAATCACCAACTCCATACAATATCTAATACGCTCCCCTCACTACCACCAACACATACCAGAACAGATAGGGATACCTCCCATGACACACTCCATCCTGTGTTTACTTGGCTATCAGCGACGTCACACCCAAACACCTTGTTTCAACCTGTTATATCGCCAAAATCAAGACGTTTACCAAATTCTATAACCCCACCACTAAGATCACACATTTTTGTACACTTAAAACATCATCATAACGAAGATCACTAAAACTATCTATACTTTTACTAAGATCACATAACATTTTGTCTTCTCTAACTCACCCACCAATTTACATTCATTCATACTTACACATTTCATTAACCGAAATTACATATCATCCACCAAACTCCTCCCTCATTCTCAGACTTTACAACATTAGCACAAAAAAAAAACCTAACTCATACACTTATGACATGAGACATTACCATAACTAACACACTGACTAACTTTGAACCAACTCTGAACAACACCAAAACACCACTGAACATCTTCAAAAAATACTGTGCACATCATTTGAACACCTTCAAAAACACCATCAAACACCTCCGAATACTCCCAAAACACTACTGATTACTACCAAATCACCACTGAATACTACCAAAACACCGTCAAAATCACAAGAAACTAAGTTTAGCATCACCAGCCAACACCCATTTATAGAAACCCCCTCAGATCACTATAACCAAGAACTCCCTCCCCATGAGTGAAAAAAAAAAAAACATGAACACAAACCTAATACACAAACACTTAGTACATGATCACCAACAACTGAAAACATATCTTGTACACACATAAATCTAAGACAACCACCAACAACAATCACCCATGTTCACTTAACTCAAAAATCACTAATATCACAGAAAACTCTCATTTTTTATAAACATTCACACAAAAAAATCATATTTGACAATATCTAAGTGCACTCACCTCACTACCACCAACACACGATGTCACACCCCACAGGACCGGTGAGGTCACCTCCAGTGACGTCACACTCCCATCTGTGTTTACTTGGTGGTCAGTAACATCACACCCAACCCACCTTGTTTCAACCTGTTGTACCCTACATTATCTAAGAACACTATAACCAAGACGATTACCAGATTTTATGACCCCACCACTAAGATCACAGAAAACACTCATTTTTATAAGCATTTACACAAAAATCATGATCAGCAATTCCATATCATGCTTACCATCATCTATCAACACTCATCACCAAGATCACCAAAAATCTAAGATCATACATCTCAAAACTACTATGATCACTGAAAACACTTATTTTTTAAACATTCGCGAAAAAGATGTTGGTGGAAGTGTCGTGGTATTTTTTGTGTATGTCTCTGTCAGCAGACAGAGACTTCCGTAATAGTGAGCTTAATTCTCCGAAGGTTATTTGCATTTGCATTTTACAGGGGAAATAATTGTTAATAAGAGAGTGAAAATGGTCTTGTGAGACATGAGTTTAACTGTGAGAAATATTGTTGTGGGAGTTGAAGCAGCAGAATTTGGATTACTTGGCATCATAAGCTTATATGAACATTACAGCAACATAAGAGAGCACATCGACATACAAGAACGGAAGAGCAACACAAAAGGATACAGTAATACGCAAAAAAGTACAGTATATATATATATATATATATATATATATATATATATATATATATATATATATATATATATATATATATATATATATATATATATATGATGTAGAGTACGAGAACGGTTTGTTAATATGCAGCAACAGTTCAGTATCATGTTAAAGAAAGAATAATGCATAAAATAGAAAAGACACTCGTAAGACAACAACGCACAAGTAAAGCGCACCAAGACACAAGAAAAGTAGAGTTACATAACAACATAACAGCACAGTAACAAAATTAGTAGCGTAACATTCAAGAAAAGTACAGTAGTATACAGTACATAGGTGCAATAAACAGTTTAGGGAGGTTTACCGCTGACAATTGTATTGTTCTGTCACAGGTGACGAAATCGTAGCCTAATTCTAGCAATCACTGCTTCACATAATCTAATAGGCTTTATATGCGACCCATACATACAATTTTCTGACATGAGGAGCTCACAGTGTTTAATGCCAGTCAACATAGATCTCGGGTATCTGTGACTCCTCGTATATCAGAGGTGATAATATTAACAGAAGGACTAATAATGTATATAATCTATGAAAGATTATGTGAATGAGGTCCAGTGAAGACAGTGAGAAAATGTATGGAAACATGATGGAAACAACAACACGTATTAGGCTGGTAGATACCAACTAGCCTGGGAGGAACCTGTCATGCTAGAAAAGACTGGAACAAAAGCCAGTCAAAGGTTTTGTACTCTAGCAAGATATTACTCTCTTCATTATATTTGTGGGATCTCACAATCCTTAGTCTAATTTTGGAATATCCCTCTCTTATCTATATTTGGTGGACATTTTATCTAGGATTTTAGACACATTCACTATCTCTTTTTTATCTTTTCTATCTATCTTCTCAATATATTTGTTGGTCCTATACCCCTCTCCACTATGTTTGTGGGGTATCATCCTCTTCATTATCTTTTCCAAATAAATATCACTGTCAGAAAAAACTCTCATCATGCACCTCTGTTATCAACACCAGTACATGTAAATATTCAACCATTATAAAACCATACCACGGGTGGGGATTGAACCCACAGTCAGAGAGTCTCTGACCGCGGGTTCAAAATCCACCCGTGGTATGGTTTGTTTGCAAACATGTCATTACGATTCCGTGAGTCATTCAACCATTACAAAGTATCTCCCCACCCCTAGGAAATCTCGTCCACACCATGATCTCGACCAATGGACTCCTGAAGCTTCCCATATCGAAGTCATCAGCTCATCACTCTTCCTTATATACTTTTTTCTTACATTCCTCTGAATTTTTTTTTAAGTTACTTTTAATATTCTTTCCGTTTTCGATAGGGAGGAAACGTAACCAGTCGTGTGCACCAAACACCATCATCTGTATTTCACAATACGCTTTCACCTTTAATTCACGTTACACCATCACTTATAGTTTACAATTCACCTTCAGATGTAGTTATCCTCATACTTTCACCTATTGTGCACCTTACACCAATACCGTAAACCTTCAGCCGAAATTAACCAAACATCAGTTATATTCCACTCGTGGTTACCTATCTTTAGAGAAAACGTGTAGTTTAAATGATTTAAAAAACGAACTCCTGGCTTAGATCCTGCTTCCGGCTTAGTTAATCGGCTAAACTGTTCTTGTATATTGTTGTTCTAGTGATTAGTAACGTTTAATTTTGTGCCTGTGAAGGCTTACTCAGCCCTGTAACAACTTCAGTCAGTATTACCAAGGCTGGCTCCTACTCAGGAAAATTAATGAATAGAAAAAGAAATAATAACAGACAATGATAAACACTTTATTATTTAGAAACGGAAAATGTAAAACAATAAAACATGAATGGGTATCCTAATTGAAAGAAAAATGAAAAATGAAATGAAAAAAATTACATTTGAACTCAACGCTAATATAGGTATATCGTGGTAATAGGGTGTCAGGTGTTGGTGACACTGCGTGTTGTTGAAATCGTAGCCGTTGCTGATGTGGGGGGGGGGGTAGCAGGTGTTGGTGACCACCACCGGCTCGTTCTTCACAGAGTATAGGCGTAAATAATTACTTCAGATGACAGGAAAACAGGTTCGTTACCACTGCTATGATGAGGGGTTAGGTCTTGCGTTGCCTTACATAACAGGTAAGTAGATTAAACAGGGGACGTCTCAGGACGTTAGTCCGTCTCCTTCTATTCTACTCGTTGGTTGGCAGGTGACCCACTCTGTCATTCCAAGCTGTAAAGAGAGAGATTACCCACTGCTTAAGAAATCACTCTCCATGATAAGTACAATACCTAAAAGATGGGGTGATTATTAAAACATTTAACAGATAAAGACTGAAAGGACTAAGTTAATTATTGGTCAAAAGTGAAGCTTTCAACCAATAAGTCCACTAAAATATGATCAGGCGTGTACTTACAGTAGTGCTGGGAGCTGAGAGTCGAGTGATTTACTGTTTGACCGGAGCCCCACACGTCACCTTTGGGGGGGGGGAAGAGGGAGGGGAAGGGATAGCGGGAGCTAGACTGACCCTACCTTAACAAGCAGCCGGCAATCAAACTATCAATTTCGGGGAGGGGGAAAAAAGGGGGGGGGGGAGTGAATAGCGGGAGCTGGACTTACCCTACCCTAACAAGTAGCCGGCAATGAAACTATTGTTACTATATACTCTCTCGCTACTCCAATCTATTGAACTTTTCCCTCACAGTGCCCAGCAGGAACGTAAGGACTAATCACCAAAATAGACTACCTGGATGCCAGAGTCATGAATGACTTCTATGATAAAACTCAATAACAGCAGATGACGGCTCTGGTGCATCGGTCAGCACGATAGCCATTAAAAAGCCAGACTGAGGTTTAACTCTACGCGGAACCTTTTTTCGTTATTTTTTTTTATTATTTTCATTCGATTGGCAATCATTATATATATTTTACACTTACTTAATTTTCAAAATATGCTGCGAAAAATTCAGCATTCACAAACATTATCCTAAAGTTTATGAAATTGTAAATAATATCTTTGAAAAGTCTTAAACTTGTAAGAGTCAAAGAATGCCTGGGCATTTAGGCTTGATCCGATAAACATAAGAGAAGTTCTAACTCCAGGATTTAAGGGACTTTCGGGAGATTGAGGGAACTTTGTTTAAAGAAAAATATATGAAATGTTTTTATTGTAACAGAGATGCGAACATTACTGACGTTGTTTACATAGAGTTAGCACGCGATTCTGCATTCTGAAAACTGAATGGGTTTAATATTTGCCCAGATTTGCGAACTGAATCTACGTTAGGGTTTTTTGGACCACGTCTCTGATTGCTTGTATCTACACACTCTCTTGTGTGGATTCTCTTTGACTAGATGGTATGTGCACACACACACATGCACTGTGTGGACTTGTGGTAGTGTGATGGTGAGTTGCACACCTTGATACTAGTGCAAGTCCCAAGAATTTTGTGTGACATAGCTTTTAGGTGATTGTTCGGTAATGGACTTAGTTTGACTATCTTACATTTGTTATTTAGGTTAATAGACTTATGATCAGGTATTACATAAATCATGCTCTATATTTTGATTATTTATCATTTCGAAAAAAAGCTTTAAGGCAGTCATAGCTATTTTGTACAATAGTGACTCCATCTCGTTTGAAAAAAAAATCTTTACCACTGATGTAGCTTCTGAACCCATAATTCTGTTGGAAGGACACTTTAAAACTTTCGTAATTACTGCATTGTTGCGGCGATATAATAATCTCTGGGTTTTAAGAATCGCGACTATGGTAAACTTCTGTAATGTGTACCTTATGAACCTAAAATCATTATGTGGTTATGTGATAATTACACAAGATAAACTGTTTAAAATATTTTCCTGTCTTTAATGAAATCCACTTTTTTATATTGAACAAGATATCAAGGAAATAAGGTTACGAACACAGTATAACCCCCATTAATTTAAGTATATGTTACACATGTGTATACTGAACAATATATATTTTGTAAACTATAATTTGCACCATGAAAGATACATTTGTGCGATTTAGAGTATATCACAACTTAAATGATTTAAACTGTCTTTAATAAGTTACACTTGTGTACAGTCAATAATACACCTCATACATAAATAAGATCGAGCGAGTCGAGAATAGCTGGAGGGCCTTGAGAGTATAAAACTCTACGGTCAACACTACCCACGTTTCACTTAAACATGTGATACTCGATGGAACCCCGGTGTTTGAACATACTGGACCTCGAACAAGCCCAAGTCGGAACAATTTTGCTCATAAAAAACTGTCCCTGTCTTTAAAAGTTTTTCTGGAGTGTGAACACGCTGGCTTGCTTACAATACAGTTGTCATCGAAAGCCCGGTTACAAAAACGCTTTGAAGTGACCTCTGACACTGACCTAACTCTCAGAGAGTTTTGGTAGAGTCAGTTCAACATCCTCAAGTGTGTGAGTCTGATAATTAAAACCTTGGGAGACGTTTCCCAAAGGACAATCAACTCTGCTCGGAGGAAGTTGTGTCCTGACCCTGTGTCAAGCAGAGCCAGTGGTGGAGGAAATTAGTCCCTAGTGGAGAAACCTCACCCTGACATTCCACTGGAGAACCACAACATCATTTCCTTCAGTAATAATTTAGTTGAACACTTTAGGAAGATTATGAGGGATAGGTAGACACAGACAACATAAAACAGATTCCTTTTAAAACAGAAAAAAAAAAACGAATGCACCTGCCAGTTCCGAGTCCCCAGAATCTACCAGTGTTAGTACAGACAGAAACGAGATCACATTACTTCAGAGGTGGAGTTACGGGATGTTATCATGCAAGGTGATTCCTCAACCAAGCAGTAGCCTACTTCATCTTCAACTTCCACCTGTGCTAGTCAACTCAAGAATAAAAATTTATTGCAGTATATTGTGGACTACTTTTTTTGAAGGGGGGGAGGTAACGTCTCGTGACCCAGAACCAATTAATTACATTTACATGTTTTTCAATGGGAAATACTGATTTTCGCAGATCGAACACCACCTAGGAACCAATTAAGTTCAAACACCGGGTTTCCACTGTATGAAATATAAAAAAAAGGATTTCATTTTTACGAACAGAGCGGGAACAAAATTTTGATACGAGGAAATGGAAATAGCAGTATCATGGTAGGCCCTGAGAGTGTAGCTAACAATAGCCTAATAACATTCTAGAAAAGAAATCAATCTAATAATATAGAGCCAGCAGTAGCGGGAAATATCCTTTTTGGGACTTGGATATAGAGCCCAAGAGACAGCTATAATGGGATAAAGCCTTACTCTTCATAGTGTGAAAAGCCCTATTCTTATACAGATGAAAAGTCTACTACTTAACACTGGTTATTTTTGTTACTCGATCTCTTTGCTTGTTGTTTGGGCTGTGGCTTCGTTTTTATGATGGTGGTGTAATCGACCTCAAGATTTCTGTCAGAATCCTTTTATTATGGCAAAGGTTTACCGCTGACAATTGTATTGTTCTGTCACAGGTGACGAAATCGTAGCCTAATTCTAGCAATCACTGCTTCACATAATCTAATAGGCTTTATATGCGACCCATACATACAATTTTCTGACATGAGGAGCTCACAGTGTTTAATGCCAGTCAACATGGATCTCGGGTATCTGTGACTCCTCGTACATCAGAGGTGATAATATTAACAGAAGGACTTATAATGTATATAATCTATGAAAGATTATGTGAATGAGGTCCAGTGAAGACAGTAAGAAAATGTATGGAAACATGATGGAAACAACAACACGTATTAGGCTGGTAGATACCAACTAGCCTGGGAGGAACCTGTCATGCTAGAAAAGACTGGAACAAAAGCCAGTCAAAGGTTTTGTACTCTAGCAAGATATTACTCTCTTCATTATATTTGTGGGATCTCACAATCCTTAGTCTAATTTTGAAATATCCCTCTCTTATCTATATTTGGTGGACATTTTATCTAGGTTTTTAGACACATTCACTTCACTATCTCTTTTTTATCTTTTCTATCTATCTTCTCAATATATTTGTTGGTCCTATACCCCTCTCCACTATGTTTGTGGGGTATCATCCTCTTCATTATCTTTTCCAAATAAATATCACTGTCAGAAAAAACTCTCATCATGCACCTCAGTCAGAGAGTCTCTGACCGCGGGTTCAAACCCCACCCGTGGTATGGTTTGTTTGCAATCATGTCATTACGATTCCGTGAGTCATTCAACCATTACAAAGTATCTCCCCACCCCTAGGAAATCTCGTCCACACCATGATCTCGACCAATGGACTCCTGAAGCTTCCCATATCGAAGTCATCAGCTCATCACTCTTCCTTATATACTTTTTTCTTACATTCCTCAGAATTTTTTTTAAGTTACTTTTAATATTCTTTCCGTTTTCGATAGGGAGGAAACGTAACCAGTCGTGTGCACCAAACACCATCATCTGTATTTCACAATACGCTTTCACCATTAATTCACGTTACACCATCACTTATAGTTTACAATTCACCTTCAGATGTAGTTATCCTCATACTTCCACCTATTGTGCACCTTACACCAATACCTTAAACCTTCAGCCGAAATTAACCAAACATCAGTTATATTCCACTCGTGGTTACCTATCTTTAGAGAAAACGTGTAGTTTAAATGATTTAAAAAACGAACTCCTGGCTTAGATCCTGCTTCCGGCTTAGTTAATCGGCTAAACTGTTCTTGTATATTGTTGTTCTAGTGATTAGTAACGTCTAATTTTGTGCCCAGCAGGAACGTAAGGACTAATCACCAAAATAGACTATCTGGATGCCAGCGTCATGAATGACTTCTATGATAAAACTCAATAACAGCAGATGACGGCTCTGGTGCATCGGTCAGCACGATAGCCATTAAAAAGCCAGACTGAGGTTCAACTCTACGCTGAACCTTTTTTCGTCATTTTTTTTTTATTATTTTCATTCGATTGGCAATCATTATATATATTTTACACTTACTTAATTTTCAAAATATGCTGCGAAAAATTCAGCATTCACAAACATTATCCTAAAGTTTATGAAATTGTAAATAATATCTTTGAAAAGTCTTAAACTTGTAAGAGTCAAAGAATGCCTGGGCATTTAGGCTTGATCCGATAAACATAAGGGAAGTTCTAAGTCCAGGATTTAAGGGACCTTCGGGAGATTGAGGGAACTTTGTTTAAAGAAAAATATATGAAATGTTTTTATTGTAACAGAGATGTGAACATTACTGACGTTGTTTACATAGAGTTAGCACGCGATTCTGCATTCTGAAAACTGAATGGGTTTAATATTTGCCCAGATTTGCGAACTGAATCTACGTTAGGGTTTTTTGGACCACGTCTCTGATTGCTTGTATCTACACACTCTCTTGTGTGGATTCTCTTTGACTAGATGGTATGTGCACACACACACATGCACTGTGTGGACTTGTGGTAGTGTGATGGTGAGTTGCACACCTTGATACTAGTGCAAGTCCCAAGAATTTTGTGTGACATAGCTTTTAGGTGATTGTTCGGTAATGGACTTAGTTTGACTATCTTACATTTGTTATTTAGGCTGATAGACTTATGATCAGGTATTACATAAATCATGCTCTATATTTTGATTATTTATCATTTCGAAAAAAAGCTTTAAGGCAGTCATAGCTATTTTGTACAATAGTGACTCCATCTCGTTTGAAAAAAAAATCTTTACCACTGATGTAGCTTCTGAACCCATAATTCTGTTGGAAGGACACTTTAAAACTTTCGTAATTACTGCATTGTTGCGGCGATATAATAATCTCTGGGTTTTAAGAATCGCGACTATGGTAAACTTCTGTAATGTGTACCTTATGAACCTAAAATCATTATGTGGTTATGTGATAATTACACAAGATAAACTGTTTAAAATATTTTCCTGTCTTTAATGAAATCTACTTTTTTATATTGAACAATATATCAAGGAAATAAGGTTACGAACACAGTATAACCCCCATTAATTTAATTATATGTTACACGTGTATACTGAACAATATATATTTTGTAAAATATAATTTGCACCATGAAAGATACATTTGTGCAATTTACGGTATATCACAACTTAAATGATTTAAACTGTATTTAATAAGTTACACTTGTGTACAGTCAATAATACACCTCATACATAAATAAGATCGAGCGAGTCGAGAATAGCTGGAGGGCCTTGAGAGTATACAACTCTACGGTCAACACTACCCACGTTTCACTTAAACATGTGATACTCGATGGAACCCCGGTGTTTGAACATACTGGACCTCGAACAAGCCCAAGTCGGAACAATTTTGCTCATAAAAAACTGTCCCTGTCTTTAAAAGTTTTTCTGGAGTGTGAACACGCTGGCTTGCTTACAATACAGTTGTCATCGAAAGCCCGGTTAGAAAAACGCTTTGAAGTGGCCTCTGACACTGACCTAACTCTCAGAGAGTTTCGGAAGAGTCAGTTCAACATCCTCAAGTGTGTGAGTCTGATAATTAAAACCTTGGGAGACGTTTCCCAAAGGACAATCAACTCTGCTCGGAGGAAGTTGTGTCCTGACCCTGTGTCAAGCAGAGCCAGTGGTGGGGGAAATTAGTCCCTAATGGAGAAACCTCACCCTGACATTCCACTGGAGAACCACAACATCATTTCCTTCAGTAATAATTTGGTTGAACACTTTAGGAAGATTATGAGGGATAGGTAGACACAGACAACATAAAACAGATTCCTTTTAAAACAGAAAAAAAAAAAACGAATGCACCTGCCAGTTCCGAGTCCCCAGAATCTACCAGTGTTAGTACAGACAGAAACGAGATCACATTACTTCAGAGGTGGAGTTACGGGATGTTATCATGCAAGGTGATTCCTCAACCAAGCAGTAGCCTACTTCATCTTCAACTTCCACCTGTGCTAGTCAACTCAAGAATAAAAATTTATTGCAGTATATTGTGAACTACTTTTTTTTGAAGGGGGGGGGGGGGAGGTAACGTTTCGTGACCCAGAACCAATTAATTACATTTACATGTTTTTCAATAGGAAATACTGATTTTCGCAGTTCGAACACCACCTAGGAACCAATTAAGTTCAAACACCGGGTTTCCACTGTATGAAATATAAAAAAAAGGATTTCATTTTTACGAACAGAGGGGGAACAAAATTTTGATACGAGGAAATGGAAATAGCAGTATCATGGTAGGCCCTGAGAGTGTAGCTAACAATAGCCTAATAACATTCTAGAAAAGAAATTAATCTAATAATATAGAGCCAGCAGTAGCGGGAAATATCCTTTTTGGGACTTGGATATAGAGCCCAAGAGACAGCTATGATGGGATAAAGCCTTACTCTTCATAGTGTTAAAAGCCCTATTCTTAATACAGATAAAAAGTCTGCTACTTAACACTGGTTATTTTTGTTACTCGATCTCTTTGCTTGTTGTTTGGGCTGTGGCTTCGTTTTTATGATGGTGGTGGGATCGACCTCAAGATTTCTGTCAGAATCCTTTTATTATGGCAAAGGCGCACAGATCCATCATCATTATACAGACAGTTCAATACAGCCCTACAGGCAATATGTAGTGATCTGTCAGCACTTAACACTTTAACAGTACCAGCCAAATCCACTTTTAATTTCTTCTTGGCGCTTGAACACAGATTTGGCTTGTTTTTCTTAATAGGACCTAATAAATTCATGGTTGTAAATTCATTGATGAGTTCCTTTGTTCTCAACTAATCCTGCAATCTAATATCAAGCAAATGGAGTTTACTATCTCTTTTTCTAGTAATGTCAATAAAAACTTCATTTGATAAAATGTTATGAGGTTCAGATTCAATATTTAATGAAATATAGATTTTCAGTCCGTTCAGGTTCAGTTCTTAATTTGTTTCGGGCAATATCCACCCTGTTTAGAGTCATAAAGATATATGTACGATGTTTCTTGCTCTGGTAACTTTCAGATATATGGTCAAGTACTGCCGCTGTTTAAATGCAGGTAGGTGCACTAGGGTGTTGTGTTTTGTTTACTAAACCTCCAGTGTCTTCATAGTTCTGTTTTGATTTCCAAGTTCTTCATTGGCATCTGTGCTCCAGTTCCCTGAATTAAGCCTGAATACCTTCCACATCCCCCCACAGGCGCTGTATAATCCTACGGGTTTAGCACTTCCCCCTTGATTATAAAAATAATAATAATTCATTGGCACCAAGAGCACAGTGTGGAATATTACTGTTCCTCACAACTCAGCTTCCTTTTTCAAATCTTCAAATCGCTGAGTGAGATTCCTTCAAAGCTCTCATTTCTGCAGGATAGTATCTCAGGGAGATTATGTAAATATAATACCTGGATTACCTGGAGAGGGTTTCGGGCGTCAACGCCCCAGCGGCCCGGTCTGAGACCAGGCCTCGTGGTGGAATAGGGTTTGATCAACCAGGCTGTTACTGCTGGCCGCACGTAAACCGACGGCTGATCAGGTACTGATATTAGGTGCCTGTCTAGCATCTTTTTGAAGACAGCTAGGGGTCTATTGGTAATCCCCCTTATGCATGCTGAGAGGCATTTGAACAGTCTTGGGCCCCTGAAAATTATTGTGTCGTCTCTTAGTGTACTCGTAGCGCCCCTGCTTTTCATTAGGGAAACGTTGTATCTCCTGCCGAGTCTTTTGCTTCCGTAGGGAGTGATTTTCAGGTGCAAATTTTGTACTAATTCCTCTAGGATTTTCCAAGTGTATATTACCACGTATCTATCTCGCCTGCGTTCCCGGGAATACAAATCAAAGGACTTCAGCCGTTCCCTGAAACACATTAATCATGAAAACACTCTTGAGAGATTCTTGTTGTACAGGACAGTAGAGATCCACAATTCATTTCTCAACACATGTTCAATCTCTTCATCAAATATGTCATATTATGAAATTAATTTGTACTTAACGATATGTTTGGATAGTTGGTATGACCGTGACTTATTAGCTTCAGCTCTTCCTGCAATATTACAATGAAAAGAGTTCAGGTTGGATCTCATGAAGGATAAGAACTTGGTTTCTTAGGTTGATTTTTGGATTCTACAACCAATGCCTCATTCACCCTGCTCGCTGATTCTGTCTTCGCAATTCTTGTTAATAAAATTTGTTATACGTACAGTTTTTTTGCTGTAAATACCAGATCTACTTCTTTTCATGATTTAACATTCTTAACATCATTATTGTAATCAAAATTAAGCGCTAAACCCAAAAGGGATACTTAACATCATCTCTGGCCAATTACAGTAAGGTAGTTCCTGTAGTGAACACGTCAGCATGCTTCCATTGTACTACGTTATAGACTGTGATTCAGTTTTGTGCTAACATTCTTGAAATCAAGTCATCCAGGAAGAATTTCCTCCCACTAGATGGTTCCTCTGGGAAGTCCGGATTATCTGCAGCGCAATAGCTAAAACTTTTACAAGGTTGAGTGGGACATATACACCTCTGTTATCTTACATGCGGCGTTTAACTTAAGGATGTTTCTAGATGCACCAAAAATTTGCTGCGATGCTTAGAACGAATCGATAAGCAAACAGAAACCTGTAGGGGCAGCTGACATGTGTGACTCGGCTTGTTAAGCTCCTTGACAAAGAAAATGAGGCTCCCTGATCAAAAGATTGGAAAATTATAATTAATGAGAGTGATAAGGTTGAATAATGATGTTTCTTCTTTAAAGTATTTAATTAAATACAATAAAATAATAATACTTAAGGTTTAAGCGATATTAGGTGGCAGGAGAATAGAATATTATTACAATTATAAGTAAGCGCTAAATCCACTAGGATCATACAGGGAGAATACAATAGGTTTGTTTCATCTAATACTGAAGATAAGATGGTATACATCCTTTGGTTGTATACGATCTTCCGTATGTCTTTTAAGATGTCAACAAGCATCTCCTGTCTGTGGTGGGTAGCAGCAGTACACTTCAGAGTTTAGAGATGAAGACTCATCAATTTCCCACTCAGTATGTTCAGTCCCTGTGGATTTTGCTCGCATTTATCAGACAGCGTTTGTTGTAGGGTGACCACGTCAGCAGTAAGAACTGGCAATAACAAAAACACTGGCTACTAGATAGCTAACTGTGTATAACAGTGAAGAAAGACAGGTGTGGTAATTTTACTTAGCTGTTATTATTGGTAATCATGCTGAACCAAAACCCTTAACAATGTTCCTGGTACTTGATCAGGAGGAGAGTGGAGTTGAAGTAATTGCTTCAACTCCAGAAAAAACAGATAAGGGTAATACTACCAGAATTACATACAATTGTCTCACACTAGGATAAATCTGCGTGTTTTACAGAGGCCCAAGAGATGGCACGACGGGCGGCTACTCAATGTTGCAGGTTCTTGTGAATCTGAAATACTTTTATAATGAACAGGCTTTTCCCTCATACTCCCAAAAGAGCCCTTTTCTGTTAGGTACTCAGATTTAAGCATTTGTAACAAAGGACTTGTTTTACGGTTAAACTGCTGGTTTTCACGTTGCAAGTCATCAAACACACTTCTCTCACCTATACCTAATTTGACAAAAGATAAGAATTCTTATGATATTTCTACCGCAACTTGATCTTGCGTGATGAGACAACTTATCTGTCAAAATAGATCTTGAAGACATTTAGCAGCCTGAGAGTCTTTCTATTTGACTTTATGTTCAAGCTTGGGTCCGTGTGTAAAAGCACACCTTCGTTAACTGGTTACAACGAAACACTGTGGTTGGGACTTTGAGATGAGATAAGAGGATCACAGTTAATGCAGCTTGTAGGGCTACTTGTTACATCATTGTTTTGTATTCTCTTTGGTTGAGTGGTTGTAGCACTGGGCCTCCTGTGTACACAGACGAGGGTTCGAGTCACTTGTTATTCCTTGACTGTAGTTCATTACGACTTAAATTTATGGACTATGTGGCTTTGAGGAGTATGAGATTAGATGTACCATGAAAGCTTTTTGGGGCTGTGAGATGAAACAGTATGGTCACAGTTGGTGCCGCTGAAACAACCATGTCACTTCAGTGCTGGTTGTAAGACCTCCGGTAGAAACCTTTGTGGCTGAGTAGTTTCAGGGTTGACCCCGGTATGAAGATGACTCATGGCGCGAGTTCTTCTCCATTCTTCTGTTTATTCACTGAGAGTCGTTCATTACGACGTATCTTGGGATAATGCCTAAAAAATATCTTTAAATAGAAGTCTTAACATCTGAAATTGTTCCATAAACAACAGATTTATTGTGGATTGTGTATTTAAATTCAGTGACGGACATCTTGATCACATCATCAGTACTTCACGCCACGCAAGATAGAGTGACACTCTAGAGATTAATTATTCATCTATATGTAGCTTTTAATGAAACAAAATCAGTTCTGCTTTTAAAGCATTAAAAATGCCACAGAGAACGGTTTTCTTTACAATTTCTTCCTATTAATACCAAAAAAAAAAGTCCATAAACAATACTTCCCTTTGCATCATCAACGGTGAGATAAGGATTTAACAGATGTAAACTGCGTAATAAGATGGCCCCCCAAAAAAGAAACCGGATTTTTTTTATATATATCAAGTTGTTGAATATCGATAGAGAAGCCAAGTGGAGATAATATATTCTACAACCACTGAAAATTGAGGATAAATCATGATAAACTATGTACCGACGATGGGACACCACGGACAAATACAAACAGGCAAGGACAAATACAAACAGCTAAGGGTTGAGGTAGACACAGGCTGCAGAGTTCTTCATTTACACTGTTTAACCCCTTTGAGGGAGGTACAATGAGCAATAAATGTTTTCACCTGTTCACTGTGTTTTATTTTTTCTATCTGTCTTCTCGTTGCCTTTACCAGCATACAAATAGGTAAATATTTGTGTAAGAGTCTAAAAAATCTGAAATATCCATAACATGAGCGACTGAGAATCTTGATATCACATAATCCAGATGTAATGTTAAGAGAACATTAGGCAAAATAGAGAATAAACGACTCATATATATTACAGAAATATGTCGGTGAAAAAAACAATTCAAACTTATATGCCAGATCACAATACGCAGAGAAATATGGCCAAATAGTTACCTTAATGTCAAAACTAGTAAGAATCTTAATTGCTTCACAGGATTTCATGAGATCAGATTTCAAATGTGCGTGAACTTCAATGCCAAAATAAGGAAAAGCATCGAAAAGACACAAAACGTAGAAGGAGGATGGAACAAGCAAGAGGGCGTAGAGATGGACAAGAAGGAATTGTCAATTTTATGTATATACAATATTAACAGAAAAGAAAAGATATATGTTTGATGGTGGGACCAGGTGATGGGGATGTCATATTTGAGAGCAAAGTGTGATGGGAATATTGTGCAGAGAATCATTAGAGTAGTAATTAAATAAGAGGGGATAATAAAGAGGGCTTGCGAGTATGTGTTGAGGTGTGGCATTTTAGTCATTTAGAACGAATGGAGAAAAATATAGTGAAGAAAATGGTGTATTAATCCAGGCTGGAAAGAAAGAAAGAAAGGTAGAAGTTGTCACAGGAAAGACTAGAGGAACGGGATGAACCAAGTTTTAAGTTGTAAGGACCTTGAGCATGAAACATACGTGTGTAAATGTATCAGATCAGAGTCAGTAGAGCCAAGTGTTTTTCAGTATTTGACATAACTCTGGAGAGTGAGCAAGGTAACACTGATGAATAGATTTAAGTAAATCAGTTAGCTAGACTTGAGTCCTGGAGATGGTTGGAGCAGTGCCTGCACTCTGAAGTATGTTGTAATGCAGCTCTGACGATTATTTGAATCATGATGTTCGCATAATTCTGGCATAACAGCGACTGAATGAATAACGACGGATGTAGTTCGTTCTCTGGGTAACTTTCCTCTGTCGATGTAGTTCCTTCTCAGGGTAACTTTCCTCTGTCGATGTAGTTCCTTCTCTGGGTAACTTTCCTCTGTCGATGTAGTTCCTTCTCTGGGTAACTTTCCTCTGTCGATGTAGTTCCTTCTCTGGGTAACTTTCCTCTGTCGATGTAGTTCCTTCTCTGGGTAACTTTCCTCTGTCGATGTAGTTCCTTCTCTGGATAACTTTCCTCTGTCGATGTAGTTCCTTCTCTGGATAACTTTCCTCTGTCGATGTAGTTCCTTCTCTGGATAACTTTCCTCTGTCGATGTAGTTCCTTCTCTGGGTAACTTTCCTCTGTCAGAGACGTCGTATGTGGTACGAACAATGGCAGGAATAGAGGAAAATAAATATAAAGAAAGAACAATTTAACGTGACTGATTATGATCTTCTGCTTCAACTTATTTTATCAATAACCTAACTGAATAATTTCTGTCCCCTCATTTTTTTTTGGGGGGGGGAGGTTATTTTATTGTAAACAATATCTAGAGACAGGTCACTAAGTTTATTGTCTCGTCACTGAAATTTTTAAAATTCTGTATACTTTTTATATTTTGTTTACCTTAAATTCTTACATAAAAAGGGATACAAGTGACTGTACTCATCGAATGAAGCATAAAACTGTGTGAATATTTTATGCTTATGTAATAACTCTGACTAGTCAACACGTAATCTTTCCTTCCAGTGGTAGTTACTAGTTGTTAAAGGCGCTTGTCCATAAACACATGACCCTTTTTTTTGTGTGAGCATTTTTTTTTGTGTGTGTGTGTTTGTACTTCATGCGTGTGTTTGTGTACTCACATATGTTTGGTTACTCAGGCAGAGGCTCCGCTCATAATATTACCTCTCACATTGGCCCTTCATTGCTGGGTCATTTTGCGAGATAAAGGCTTTGTGAATCCTGTCTTTACTATTATTAAAGTTATATATATATCCTCCGTCTGCCACTTCCACAACCTGACTTCGTGGAAACTGCCAAAATACTTCCTAACATCCTTATCATTAATCTGGGATTGAATTTTGCAGCTCGGCTCTGATAATTTTCTCCTTCATTATTATGATTTTCTTTCTCCGTGTGTCCTCTAATGACATCAAGTTGAGCTCATCAAGACTATTCTCTTAGCACATATTCTTTTGTTCTGAGTCTAGTAGGATTACGGTAGTCTCCTTACAAAAAAATCTCCATATTTTCAATTGGTTTAAATGCTCAGTGTCTTCCACACAGAAGTGATTGAATATTTGTTGTGATTTCTCTTAGCTAATCTTTGATTTGCCAAAAACGCTCACCTGATATAGACATTTTTGGGTTGATGTGCGCTTCCTCCAGTATGTTTCTTACTATCGTCTTCCCGAGGTTCTGCTCCATAATGAGGTTTTCAAACTTTCTTTCAAGAATGTACTACGTACCTAAGCTAACTCGCTCTTCCGCAATTTTCATAACTTAAAATATGTGTGTATTAGTTACTAGCTGTCAAAGGCACTTGTCGATTGACACTTGTCCTGTTGTGTGTGGTACGTTTGAGTGTGTGTGTGTGTGCGTACTCATCTAGTTGTACTCACCTAGTTGAGGTTGCAGGGGTCGAGTCCTAGCTCCTAGCCCCGCCTCTTCTTTGGTCTCTACTAGGTCACTCTCCCTGAACCGTGAGCTTTATCATACCTCTGCTTAAAGCTATGTATGGATCCTGCCTCCACTACATCGCTTCCCAAACTATTCCACTTCCTGACTACTCTGTGGCTGAAGAAATACTTCCTATCATCCCTGTGATACATCTGTGTCTTCAACTTCCAACTGTGTCCCCTTGTTGCTGTGTTCCATCTCTGGAACATCCTGTCTCTGTCCACCTTGTCAATTCCTCTCAGTATTTTGTATGTCGTTATCATGTCCCCCCTATCTCTCCTGTCCTCCAGTGTCGTCAGGCTGATTTCCCTTAACCTCTCCTCATAGGACATACCCCTTAGCTCTGGGACTAGTCTTGTTGCAAACCTTTGCACTTTCTCTAGTTTCTTTACGTGTTTGGCTAGATGTGGGTTCCAAACTGGTGCCGCATACTCTAATATGGGCCTAATGTAACCGGCGTACAGAGTCCTGAACGATTCCTTATTAAGATGTCGGAATGCTGTTCTGAGGAATGCTAGCGCCCATATGCTGCAGCAGATATTTGGTTGACGTGTGGGTCAGAAGATGTGCCTGGTGTTATACTCACCCCAAGATCTTTTTCCTTGAGTGAGGTTTGTAGTCTCTGGACTCCTAGACTGTACTCCGTCTGCGGTCTTCTTTGCCCTTCCCAATCTTCATGACTTTGCACTTGGTGGGATTGAACTCCAGGAGCCAATTGCTAGACCAGGTTTGCAGCCTGTCCAGATCCCTTTGTAGTTCTACCTGGTCTTCGATCGAGTGAATTCTTCTCATCAACTTCACGTCATCTGCAAACAGGGACATCTCAGAGTCTATTCCTTCCGTCATGTCGTTCACAAATACCAGAAACAGCACTGGTCCTAGGACTGACCCCTGTGGGACCCCGCTGGTCACAGGTGCCCACTCTGACACCTCGCCACATACCATGACACGCTGCTGTCTTCCTGACAATTATTCCCTGATCCATTGTAGTGCCTCCAGTTTTTGTACTAATCTCTTGTGTTTAACTGTGTCAAACGCCTTCTTGCAGTCCAAGAATATGCAATCCACCCACCAGTCTCTCTCTTGTCTTACTGCTGTCACCATGTCATAGAACTTCAGTATGTTTGTGACACAGGATTTCCCGTCCCTGAAACCATGTTGGCTGCTGTTGATGAGATTATTCCGTTCTAGATGTTCCACCACTATTCTCCTGATAATCTTCTCCATGTCAGTGACACTGGTCTGTAGTTTAGTGTTTCATGTCTGTCTCCTTTTTTAAAGATTGGGACTACATTTGCTCTCTTCCATGCCTCAGGCAATCTCCGTTTCGATAGTTGTATTGAATATTGTTGTTAGGGGTACACATAGCGCCTCTGCTCCATCTCTCAGGACCCATGGGGAGATGTTATCTGGCCCCATTACCTTTGATGTACCTAGTTCACTCAGAAGCCTCTTCACTTCTTCCTCGGTTGTGTGCACTGTGTCCAGCACTTGGTGGTGTGCCCCACCTCTCCGTCTTTCTGGAGCCCCTTCTGTCTCCTCTGTGAACACTTCTTTGAATCTCTTGTTGAATTCCTCACATACTTCATGGTCATTTCTTGTTGTCTCTCCTCCTTCCTTCCTTAGCCTGATTACCTGGTCCTTGACTGTTGTTTTCCTCCAGATGTGGCTGTATAACAGTTTCGGGTCAGATTTGGCTTTCGCTGCTATGACGTTTTCATATTGTCTTTGGGCCTCCCTTCTTATCTGTGCATATTTGTTCTTGCTCTACGACTGCTCTCCTTATTCTCCTGGGTCCTTTGCCTTCAATATTTCTTCCATTCCCTGGCACACTTGGTTTTTGCCCCCCTGCACCTTTGGGTGAACTATGGGCTCATTCTGGCTTTTTCATTATTCCTGTTACTCTTTGATACAAACCTCTCCTCAGCCTCCTTGCATATTGTTGCTACATATTCCATCATCTCCTTAACTGGCTTCCCTGCCAGTTCTCTGTCCCACTGAACCCCATTCAGGAAGTTCCTCATTCCCGTTTAGTCCCCTTTCTTGTAGTTTGGCTTCATTCGTCCTGGCCTCCTGCTTCTCCCTCCACTTGTAGCTCTATTGTATATTCGAAGCTTAAAACCACATGATCGCTCAGCCCAAGGTGTCTTTCATATGTGATGTCCTCAATATCTGCACTACTCAAGGTGAACACTAAGTCCAGTTTTTCTGGTTCATCCTCTCCTCTCACTCTTGTAGTGTCCCTTACGTGTTGGTACATGAAGTTTCATCTTAGCCCTCCATGTATCTTGGCCCCCATGTGGCCAAGATACATGGTTAAAGTCACCCATGATCAGGAGCTTTGCCCTGCATGCATGAGCTCTTCTGGCTTCTGCAGTCAGTGTGTCAACCATCGCTCTATTACTCTCGTCGTACTCTTGCCTTGGCCTCCTGCTGTTCTGTGGTGGGTTATACATCACTGCTATTACCACCTTGGGACCTCCAGAGTGAAGCGTTCCCGCTATGTAATCACTTTCTTCTCCGCTGTCTCCTCTCTCCAGCTCATCAAAATTCCATCGGTTTTTGATCAGCAATGCCACTCCTCCACCCCCCCTGTTCCCTTTGTCTTTCCTCAGGATCTGGTATCCCGTTGGAAAGATGGCATCTGTTATCATACCTGTAAGCTTGGTTTCTGTGAGAGCAATGATGTCCAGTGATGCCTCTTTGACTCTCTCGTGCCACTCCTCCCACTTATTTGTTATTCTATCAGCGTTTGTGTACCACACCTTCAGTTTCCTTTCCAACACTGTGGTTTGGGGGGCCTGTGAGGGTGGGAGACCTGGTAGCATACTGTGGGATTCTATAGCTTGGTGTTGGGTGGAAGCTGTGGGTATGGGTTGTAGTGTGTGTTGGGATGGTGTGATAGGTTGTGGGGGTCTGTGGATAGTTGTGTGTGTGTTTGCCCTTGCTGCTCTGTTCTGCTCTGACTGACCTCTGCTGGTTCCATCCTTGTCTCCTTTCTTAGCTCCTTTCTCTTTTTTGTCTTCTCCCTCAGCTGCTGTCGTTCTGTTTGTGTTCTGTCTCTGTCTGGGAACACCCTCCTGTACTCTTCCGAGTATTTCAACCGTGGTTTCTCTTGGAGGATCCTGTTCTGCACTGTTTCCGTCCTGAGAATCAGCTTCATTAGTCGGTTTCTCCACTTCGAGTACCCCCCTATTCTCTGAAAATTTACAATCTCCTCCATCTCTTCTTCACCTATTTCCGTGATGATTTTCTCAATCTCCTTTCTTTCTTCCTGCCGTCTTTCAGTGTGTGTCCTTTCTTCTCTCTCCTGAAGCCCATGGATAAACACTGATTTTGCCCTTTCCTCCTCCCATTGCCTCACCCTCTGTGATTCTGGATCTTGCCTGTATGTGGTCATTTTCTCCCTTGATTTTTCCAGTGGCTCTTGATAGCAGGGTTGTGCCTCAGCTTTCGACCTATCACCCTCTCCATCTGCACCCAGCTGTTCTTCCCTTTCACTCCTTGGCCTTTCTTGGCAGGCTGATATGACCTTAGCATAATTCATATCTCCTTACTTCTTGTTCGGTCTCTCTGCTTCATATGCTGTGTCTTCTCTGGTCACTGCCCCTGTAACTCTCTTCAGCCTATTTATCTCAACTTCTAGGACCCTTATCCTGGCCACTGCAGTTTCGACTTGTGCCTCCCAATTCTTTGTCTCCTTCTCCAACCTCTTTTCCAATTTCACAGAGAGCTTTTCCTCCATTTTTTCAGAAAGCTCTCCTAATTTTCTCTCCCACTCTTGTTCCATCCTTTTCCACTGCTCCTCCATCCATTCCTCCCTACCAGAACCATTCTCATCTGATCCCTGGTTCCTGCGAGTCCCCACCATTTTTTTTAGTGAGAGAGAGAAAGAGAGAGAGAGAGAGATGGGGGGAGAAGGGAAAGGTAGAAGGAGAGAGAGAGGGGGAGAGTGAGAAGGGAAAGGGGGAGAGAGAGAGTGAGAGAGAGGGGGAAAGAGAGAGAATGGAAGGGTAGGAGAGGGGGAGAGTGAGAAGGGAAAATGGGGAAGAGAGAGAGAGAGAGAGAGAGAGAGAGAGAGAGAGAGAGAGAGAGAGAGAGAGAGAGAGAGAGAAATGAAGGTAAAAGGAGAGAGAGAGAGGGGGAGAGCGAGAAGGAAAAAGGGGGAGAGAGAGAGAGAGAGAGAGGGAGAGAGAGGGCAAAGAGAGGGGGAGAGAGAGAGAGAGAGGAGGGGGAGAGAGAGGGGGAGAAGGGGGAAAGAGGGGGGAGATGGAAGAGAGAGAGGATAGGGGGAGAGAGAGGGGAGGAGGGGAGAGAGATGCGAAAAGGGAGAGGGGAGAGATAATAAGAGGGGGGAGATGTTAGAGGGGGAGAGATGTTAGAGGGGGTGAAGTGTTAGAGGGAAGAGATGTTAGAGGGGAGAGATGGGAGAGGGGAGAGAGATGTTAGAAGGGGGGAGGTGTTAAAGGGAAGAGATGTTAGAGGGGAGATATGGGAGAGGGGAGGGATGGGAGAGGGGAGAGAGAGATAGGTAGAGAGTGATAGGTAGAGAGAGAGAGATAGGTAAAGAATGAGATAGGTAGAGAGAGATAGGTAGACAGATAGGTAGAGAGGGAGACAGGTAGTGAGAGAGGGAGAGAGGGAGAAGGAGTGAGGTTTAGATGGTCACATCACAGGAAGGTGTGAAATCCTGTGTATGTGTGTGTGTTTGCGTGTGTACTACAGCTTACAAGTGCGTTTGTGTGTGTGTGTGTGTGTGTGTGTGTGTGTGTGTGTGTGTGTGTGTGTGTGTGTGTGTGTGTGTGTATGTGTGTGTGTGTGTGTGTGTATGTGTGTGTGTGTATGTGTGTACTCACCTAGTTGTACTCACCTAGTTGAGGTTGCGGGGGTCGAGTCCGAGCTCCTGGCCCCGCCTCTTCACTGATCGCTACTAGGTCACTCTCCCCGAGCCGTGAGCTTTATCATACCTCTGCTTAAAGCTATGTATGGATCCTGCCTCCACTACATCGCTTCCCAAACTATTCCACTTACTGACTACTCTGTGGCTGAAGAAATACTTCCTAACATCCCTGTGATTCATCTGTGTCTTCAGCTTCCAACTGTGTCCCCTTGTTACTGTGTCCAATCTCTGGAACATCCTGTCTTTGTCCACCTTGTCAATTCCCCTCAGTATTTTGTATGTCGTTACCATGTCCCCCCTATCTCTCCTGTCCTCCAGTGTCGTCAGGTTGATTTCCCTTAACCTCTCCTCGTAGGACATACCTCTTAGCTCTGGGACTAGTCTTGTTGCAAACCTTTGCACTTTCTCTAGTTTCTTTACGTGCTTGGCTAGGTGTGGGTTCCAAACTGGTGCCGCATACTCCAATATGGGCCTAACGTATACGGTGTACAGGGTCCTGAACGATTCCTTATTAAGATGTCGGAATGCTGTTCTGAGGTTTGCTAGGCGCCCATATGCTGCAGCAGTTATTTGGTTGATGTGCGCTTCAGGAGATGTGCCTGGTGTTATACTCACCCCAAGATCTTTTTCCTTGAGTGAGGTTTGTAGTCTCTGACCCCCTAGACTGTACTCCGTCTGCGGCCTTCTTTGCCCTTCCCCAATCTTCATGACTTTGCACTTGGTGGGATTGAACTCCAGGAGCCAATTGCTGGACCAGGTCTGCAGCCTGTCCAGATCCCTTTGTAGTTCTGCCTGGTCTTCGATCGAGTGTATTCTTCTCATCAACTTCACGTCATCTGCAAACAGGGACACCTCAGAGTCTATTCCTTCCGTCATGTCGTTCACAAATACCAGAAACAGCACTGGTCCTAGGACTGACCCCTGCGGGACCCCGCTGGTCACAGGTGCCCACTCTGACACCTCGCCACGTACCATGACTCGCTGCTGTCTTCCTGACAAGTATTCCCTGATCCATTGTAGTGCCTTCCCTGTTATCCCTGCTTGGTCCTCCAGTTTTTGCACCAATCTCTTGTGTGGAACTGTGTCAAACGCCTTCTTGCAGTCCAAGAAAATGCAATCCACCCACCCCTCTCTCTCTTGTCTTACTGCTGTCACCATGTCATAGAACTCCAGTAGGTTTGTGACACAGGATTTCCCGTCCCTGAAACCATGCTGGCTGCTGTTGATGAGATCATTCCTTTCTAGGTGTTCCACCACTCTTCTCCTGATAATCTTCTCCATGATTTTGCATACTATACATGTCAGTGACACTGGTCTGTAGTTTAATGCTTCATGTCTGTCTCCTTTTTTAAAGATTGGGACTACATTTGCTGTCTTCCATGCCTCAGGCAATCTCCCTGTTTCGATAGATGTATTGAATATTGTTGTTAGGGGTACACATAGTGCCTCTGCTCCCTCTCTCAATACCCATGGGGAGATGTTATCTGGCCCCATTGCCTTTGAGGTATCTAGCTCACTCAGAAGCCTCTTCACTTCTTCCTCGGTTGTGTGCACTGTGTCCAGCACTTGGTGGTGTGCCCCACCTCTCCGTCTTTCTGGAGTCCCTTCTGTCTCCTCTGTGTGTGTGTGTGTGTGTGTGTGTGTGTGTGTGTGTGTGTGTGTGTATGTGTGTGTGTGTGTGTGTGTGTGTGTGTGTGTGTATGTGTGTGTGTGTGTGTGTGTGTGTGTGTGTGTGTGTGTGTGTGTGTATGTGTGTGTGTGTGTGTGTGTGTGTGTGTGTGTGTGTGTATGTGTGTGTGTGTGTGTGTGTGTGTGTGTGTGTGTGTGTGTGTGTGTATGTGTGTGTGTGTGTGTGTGTGTGTGTGTGTGTGTGTGTGTGTGTGTGTGTGTATGTGTGTGTGTGTGTGTGTGTGTGTGTGTGTGTGTGTGTGTGTTTGTGTGTGTGTGTGTGTGTGTGTGTGTGTGTGTGTGTGTGTGTGTGTATGTGTGTGTGTGTGTGTGTGTGTGTGTGTGTGTGTGTGTGTGTGTGTGTGTGTATGTGTGTGTGTGTTTGTGTGTTTATGTGTGTGTGTGTGTGTGTGTGTGTGTGTGTGTGTGTATGTGTGTGTCTGTGTGTGTGTGTGTGTGTGTATGTGTGTGTGTGTGTATGCATGTGTGTGTGTTTGTATATGTGTGTGTGTACCCCCACTTCTAAGTATTCATTCTGCTAATAAATACCGGTAAATACCAGGAATTCTAAAGCTTACCAATACTTCTAACACTTATCGATTCTACTTATAAAATACAGAAAGTAGCTATGTTGTAAAATTTAGCTTGTCTCAGCTTAATAAGTGTCTGACGTTATCCTCGCTACCGCTTTACTCCTTGCACTCTCGTCTATGCTATTTCTGCTCTAATTCTGGTAATAGCTTGCAGGAGTGAGTGACCAGTATCTAACAGTGATGCAAGACAAGAACTCAGAACCCTGCAACATGCAACCTCAACAGGTGAGCAATACTTGCACTGGCAGCGGTGTGATGACAGATGCTGATGACGTAGTCATCGTACATAGGCCTTCTATCACTATTTTGTAAACCCTTCACCTGTGATGTTTTTAACCATATATGCTCATGCATCCCGCGTTCCTCAAGTGATTTCACTTTTCACTTATGACAGAATACACTTCACATTCGGTGTTACACTTTATATGTATAATGGCATACAACTGTTGTGACGTCACTGCTTCAGCAGGCCTACTACTGCCACCTTCCCTTGTTGTATATTTTATTTTTCCTTTCTTCTTTCGTTTATTAACTTTTTCACTTTCACTGTATGGTGCCCCAAATTTCACTTGTTAACCAAACGCTGGTAATTCTTGAAAACCCGCTTCCACACTCACTTTGATCTTTGTATGTTTAATCTGTGTGGCAACAGTGCCTAGTAGACCCCCAACAGTTTGGCACTTTGAAATATTAATGATTTCAGGCTTCCTCTCGACTTTCTTTTAACTAATAACTTCAGTTATCACTCGTAGGATTGTTCACTGACGTTGTCACTACCACTGATTACTGCTAGCGGTTACTGCACGCCTTAAAAACACTAAGGTTCTCGGAGTCTTGCGCACCCACGTCTGCACCCACCATGTGAGTGTGTGTGTGTGTGTGTGTGTGTGTGTGTGTGTGTGTGTATGTACTCATCTAATAATGGTTGCAGGGGTCGAGTCACAGCTCCTGGCCCCGTCTCTACACTGGTCACTTTCCCTGCTCCAGGAGTTTTATCATACTTCTTAAAGCTATGGCGTATGTGTGCTTGTGTTTGTGTGTGTTTGTGTGTATTTGTGTACTCACCTAATTGTACTCACCCAATTGTGGTTGCAGGGGTCGAGACTCAGCTCCTGGCCCCGCCTCTTCACTGATCGCTACTGGATCCTCTCTCTCTCTTCTTCCTGAGCTTTGTCATACCTCTTCTTAAAACTATGTATGGTTCCTGCCTCCACTACTTCACTTGCTAGGCTATTCCACTTGCTGACAACTCTATGACTGAAGAAATACTTCCTAACGTCCCTGTGACTCGTCTGAGTCTTCAGCTTCCAGTTATGACACCTTGTCCCTGTGTCCCCTCTCTGGAACATCCTATCTCTGTCCACCTTGTCTATTCCCCGCAGTATCTTGTATGTCATTATCATGTCTCCCCTGACCCTTCTGTCCTCCAATGTCGTCAGTCCGATTTCCCTTAACCTTTCCTCGTACGACATTCCCTTGAGCTCTGGGACTAGCCTTGTTGCAAACCTTTGTACTTTCTCTAACTTCTTGACGTGCTTGACCAGGTGTGGGTTCCAGACTGGTGCTGCATACTCCAGTATGGGCCTAACATACACAGTGTACAGTGTCTTGAACGATTCCTTATTAAGGTATCGGAACGCTATTCTCAGGTTTGCCAGGCGCCCGTATGCTGCAGCGGTTATTTGGTTGATGTGTGCCTCCGGTGATGTGCTCGGTGTTATGGTCACCCCAAGGTCTTTCTCCCTGAGTGAGGTCTGTAGTCTTTGTCCACCTAGCCTATACTCTGTCTGCGGTCTTCTTTGCCCCTCCCCAATCTTCATGACTTTGCATTTGGCTGGATTGAATTCGAGAAGCCAGTTGCTGGACCACATGTCCAGCCTGTCCAGGTCTCTTTGCAGTCCTGCCTCATCCTCGTCCAATTTAATTCTTCTCATCAACTTCACGTCATGTGCGAACAGGGACACTTCAGAGTCTATTCCTTCCATCATGTCGTTCACATATATCAAAAATAGCACTGGTCCTAGAACTGACCCCTGTGGGACCCCGCTCGTAACAGGCGCCCACTGTGATACCTCTTCACGTACCATGACTCGTTGCTGCCTCCCTGTCAGGTATTCCCTTATCCATTGCAGTGCCCTCCCTTTTACGTGCGCCTGATCCTCCAGCTTCTGCACTAATCTCTTGTGGGGAACTGTGTCAAAGGCCTTCCTGCAGTCTAGGAAAACGCAATCTACCCACCCCTCTCTCTCGTGTCTTACTTCTGTTACCTTGTCATAAAACTCCAGGAGGTTTGTGATACAAGATTTGCCTTCCATGAACCCATGCTGGTTTTCATTTATAATCTTGTTCCTTTCCAGGTGTTCGACCACTCTCCTCCTGATAATCTTCTCCATGACTTTGCACACAATACATGTCAGAGACACAGGTCTGTAGTTTAGTGCCTCGTTTCTGTTTCCTTTCTTAAATATGGGGACTACATTAGCTGTCTTCCATTTCTCAGGTAGTTGCCCAGTTTCAAGGGATGTGTTGAAGATTGTGGTTAGAGGCACGCACAGCATCTCTGCTCCTTCTCTAAGGACCCATGGAGAGATGTTGTCCGGTCCCATCGCCTTTGAGGTGTCAAGGTCACTTAAGAGCTTCTTCACTTCCTCCTCAGTTGTTCGTATGTCATCCAACACTTGTTGGTATATTCCCTCTTGATGTTCCCTTCTGTGCTGTCTTCCCACAGCCCTTCCTGTCTCTACTGTAAAAACTTCCTTAAATCTCCTGTTCAGCTCCTCACATACCTCCTGATCATTTCTTGTGAGTTCTCCACCTTCTGTCCTTAATCTGATCACCTGGTCTTTGACTGTTGTCTTCCTCCTGATGTGGCTATACAACAGTTTCGGGTCAGTCTTGATTCTCGATGCTATGTCATTTTCATACTGTAGCTGGACCTCCCTCCTTACCTGTGTGTACTCATTCCTGGCTCTGCGACTGATCTCCCTATTTTCGTGTGTTCTGTGCCTTCTGTACTTTTTCCATTCTCTATTGCATTTTGTTTTTGCCTCCTTACAACGTCGGGTAAACCAGGGGCTCGTTCTGGTCTTCCCGTTGTTACTGTTGCCCTTGGGAATAAACCTTTCCACTGCCTCCTTGCATTTTGTTGTTACATATTCCATCATTTCATTTACTGGCTTTCCTGCTAGTTCTCTGTCCCACTGGACCTCCCGCAGGAAGTTCTTCAACCCTATGTAGTCCCCTCTTTTATAGTCAGGCTTTTCCCATTCAACTCCTGTTATTCTCTCCACTTGCAGCTCTACTATGTATTCAAAGCACAGAACCACGTGGTCGCTAGCTCCTAGGGGACTCTCATACTTGATTTCCTCAATATCTGAGCTGCCCAGGGTGAACACAAGGTCCAATCTTGCTGGTTCATCCTCCCCTCTCACTCTGGTAGTGTCCTTAACATGTTGGTGCATGAGGTTTTCCAGCACCACGTCCAACATCCTGGCTCTCCATGTTTCGGGACCCCCATGTGGCTCCAGGTTTTCCCAGTCAATCTCCCTGTGGTTGAAATCCCCCATAACTAGCAACTTTGCTCTGCTGGAGTGAGCTCTTTTTGCCACCTCAGCAAGTATGTCCACCATTGCTCTGTTGCTCTCTTCATATTCCTCTCTTGGCCTCCTGCAGTTCTGTGGTGGATTATACATCACTGCAATGACCACTTTGTGTTCCCCAGACTGAAGTGTACCTGCTATGTAGTCTCTTTCTCCCGTCTCATCTATTCCTTCCATTTTCTCGAATTTCCATCTGTTTTTTACGAGCAGAGCAACCCCACCTCCTCCCCTGCCCCTTCTATCTTTCCTCATGATCTGGTATCCTGGTGGGAAGATTGCATCTGTTATTGTCTCCATGAGTTTTGTTTCTGTAACTGCTATGATGTCTGGGGACTTTTCATTGATTCTTTCTTGCCATTCCTCATGCTTATTCGTTAATCCATCTGCATTTGTGTACCAAACCTTCAACTTCTGTTCTAATACTGTAACTGTGGTGCGGGGGGTGGAAACAGAGGGATCGGTGTGTGATGGTTGGTTTGGATTGTTCAGTTGCCTTGGGGGTATCGTGGCTGGAGTCCTTCTGCAGGTGTTTCTGGGGGGTGCACTTGTCCTTCCATTTGATCCTGGATTATTCTGCTCTCCTTTTTCATTTCCTCCCATTTCTCCTTTCGTTTTTGAACTCTCTCTTTCATTGTCTTCCTTTCGTCCTGTGTTCTGTCTCGATCGAGGTACACACTCCGGAACTCCTGCTTGCCTCTCAACCGTGCTTTCTCCTGCAGGATCATGGCTCGGGTTGATTCTGCCTTGAAAATTACTTTGAGAGGCCGATTCCTTTTCTTTGTGAACCACCCAATTCTCCGAAAATTTGCCACCTGGGTCATGTCCCCCTCACCTATCACCTTCATGATATCTTCAATCGCTTTTTTCTCCTCCTGCTTTCTTTCATCATAAGTTTCCCCTTTAGCTTCGTCTAGCCCATAGACAAACATGGATCTTTCCCTTTCCACCTCCCACTGTGACTCCCATTGCATCCTCTGATGTGTTTTAGTTCCTTCCCGTGGAGTGTTCCTTCCTTCAGTCCCTTCCCTAGTTATTGCCCCTATGCTTCTTGGTTTATCCTTCCTGCTCACCTGCTCCTGACCCCCACAGGTATCTGGTAAGGTCCTTGCACATGTCCTAGTTCCTTCAATGTCTTCCAACCTCTCATTCTGTCCTAGTGTGCTCCCTGTCTTTGTTTTGGCCCCATGTGGGTTTGACAGGACCTCTGCATACAGTTTAGTTTCCATGCTTCCTTCAGACCTGTTGTCTGTGTTTGATGTAGCCATTGCCGATGCTACTTCTGTGATATCTTTGTCTCTGTGCTGTTTCAGATGTCTCAGCTCCTCTTCTAATCTCTCTATCTTGATTTCTGCTGCTGTGGCCTGTTGCTTCCACCTTCTGCATTCTGCTGCTAACCTCTCTTCCATCTTCCTTTCCAGCTCATCTAGTCTCCTTCCCCAGTCTTCCTCCCTTTTTTTGAGCTCTACATCCCATTCCTCCCTCCCAGATTCGTCCTTGGAGCCCCTTGTCCTCATCCTGGTTAGGGGGAGGGGAATAGATGGTTAGGAGAGGGGATGGATGGTTGTGGGGGAGGGGGAGGATGGTTATTGGAGGGAGGGAGGTAGTTGGGCGGGTTAGACGGTTTGGGGAGGGGTTAGGTGGTTTGGGGGAGGGGTAGGTGGCTAAGATGAGGTGGTTAGGGAAGGGGGAGAGGTGGTTAGGGGAGGGGGGAGTACGTGTTTGTGTCAAGTGTTTGTGTCAAGTGGTGGAGGGTGTGTGGGTGTGTGTATGTGTGTGTGTGTATGTGCGTGTGTGTGTGCGTGTGTGTGTGTGGTGTGTGTGGTGTGTGTGTGTTGTGTGTGTGTGTGGTGTGTGTGTGTGGTGTGTGTGTGTAGTGTGTGTGTGTGTGTGTGTGTGTTTGTGTGTGTGGTGTGTGTGTGGTGTGTGTGTGTGGTGTGTGGTGTGTGTGCGTGTGTGGTGTGTGTGTGTGTGGTGTGTGTGTGTGTGTGTGTGGTGTGTGTGTGTGTGTGGTGTGTGTGTGTGGTGTGTGTGTGTGGTGTGTGTGTGTATGTGTGTGTGTGTGTGTGTGTGTGTGTGTTTGTGTGTGTGTGTGTATGTGTGTGTGTGTGTATGTGTTTATGTATGTATGTGTGTGTATGTGTGTGTGTATGTGTGTGTGTGTGTGTGTGTGTGTGTGTGTGTGTATGTGTGTGTGTGTGTGTGTGTGTGTGTGTGTGTGTGTATCTGTCTGTATGTCTGTCTGTGTCTGTGTGCGTCTGTGTCTGTGGAGTGTATGTGTGTGTGTGCGTATTCATCTAATTGTGGTTAGAAGTGTCGATTTATTGCTTCTGGCCTTGCCTCTCCAGTGGTCACTACTATGTCACTCTCTCCCTCCTCCATGAGCTTCATCATACCTCATCTTAAAGTTATGTATGGCACCACTTCCTGACAACTCTGTGACTGAAGAAATACTTCCTAACATCCCTGTGGTTCGTCTGAGTTTTCAACTTTCAATATGGTGTCACGTATTCCATCATCTTATTTACTGTTTTCCCTGCCAACTCTCTGTCCCACTGGACCTTGTGCATTAAGTTCCTCATGCCTCTGCAGTCCCCTCTCTTGTAGTTTGGTTTCATTCTTCCTGCCCTTCTTGTCTCCCTCTCCACTTGTAACTGCACTATGTACTCGAAGCTTAGAACCACGTGATCACTAGATCTGAGGGGCCTTTCGTATGTGATGCCCTCGATATGTGCATTGCTCAAGGTGAATATTTGGTCTAGTCTTGCTGGTTCATCCTTTTACCTCTCTGTGGTAGAGTCCCTAACGTGATGATGCTTAAGGTTTTCCAGCACCACCTCCACGTTTCTAGGCTCCCATGTGAGTCCATTTTTTCCCAGTCAGTTTCTTAGTGATTGAAGTCACCCAACGAGTAGCTTTGGCCTGCCCACATGGGCCGTCAGGTCGCTTCAGCCATTGTCAACCATCTCTCTGTTACTCTCATCATATTCTTGTCTTGGCCTCCTCCTATTCTCTGGTAGGTTATTCATCACCGCAATCACAACCTGGCACCTCCAGTCTGAAGTGTTCCTGTTATGTAGTCCCTTGCTTCTCCTCTGTCCCCTCTCTCTAACTCCTCAAAACCCCATTGGTTTTTGATGACCAGTGCCACTCCACCACCCCCCTCCCCTTGTTCCCTTTGTCTTTCCTCGGGATCTGATATCCAGTTGCAGAGATGACATTTGTTATCATTCCTGAGAGCTTGGTTTCTGTGAAGGCTATGATGTCTGGTGATGCCTGTGATTCTTTCGTGCCACTCCTCCCACTAATTTGTTATACCATCAGCATTGCTGTACCATACCTTCAGTTTCCTCTCCAACACCGTATTCTGGGGGGTGGGTCCTGGCAGGGTGCCATGGGATTCTACTGCATATTGTGAGATAGGGGTTGTTAGTGTGGGTTGTGTTTGCCTGTGGTGTTCTGAGGGTGGTTCTCTGGGTGTCTGCATACTCTGCTCCACTCTACTCTGGTTGTTTTCTACTGAGTCTAGCCTTGTCTCTCTTTCTTGCTCCTTTCTTCTCTGTGTCTTCTCTCTCAGCTGTTGGCCTTCTGTCCTCGGTTCTGTCTTGGTCTAGAAACACCCTCCGGTATGCCGTTGATTCCTTTAGCAGTGGTTTCTCCTGTAGGATCCTGTCCTGCACCATTTCTGTCCTAAAAATCACTTTGACTAGCAGATTTCTCTCCTTTGAGTGCCCCCCCCCCATTCTCTGAAAATTTATTAGCTCAGACATGTCCTCCTTTCTTGACTGTTTGATGATATTTTAAATTTCTTGTTTTTCTTTCTGCTGTCTTTCATCATATATCTTCCATTTGCTCTCTTGAAGCCCGTGGATAAAGATTGAACTCTTCCTCTCCTCCTCCCATTGTGTGTGTGTGTGTGTGTGTGTGTGTGTGTGTGTGTGTGTGTGTGTGTGTGTGTGTGTGTGTGTGTGTGTGTATTAGTGAGCGTATGTGTATTTGTGAGTGTGTGTATTTGTATTTGTGTGTGTATGTGTGTAGTCACCTATATACTCACCTATTTGTGCTTGCAAAGTCGTATGTGTATGTGTGTGTGCTCTCACCTATATGTCCTCTCCTCTATGTTGTTTTTAACGCCTGTTGGACCCAATCGTACTTGTTTTTAAAACTATATAGGGAATCTACTTCCATCTCAACCCTGAGAGTAAATAAATAATTGTATGACTCATCTGTGTCCTTTTACTTCCAGTTGTGACCCCGAGTATCTATTTCCTGCCTCTCAAACAGCCTGTCCGTGCCTGCCATATCAATTCCTCTGACCATTTTGCAGATATCGTGCCCCCCCTGGTTCCTCGGCTCTCCAGGGTCGTTAGATTTAGTTCCTCTAACCTCTCCTAGTAGCTCATACCCTTTGGCTCTGGAACTCTTCTCGTTATATACTTCTGCACTTTCTCCAGCTTCTTAATCTGCTTCCTCAGCTGTGGGTTCCATACGGATGATGCATACTCCAACATGGACCTGGCAAATGCTGTGTAAAGCTCCTGGGATGACTGTTGAAATTGCTGAAGGCCACTTTCAGATTTGTTAGGAGAACATTGGCTGCAGTAGTTATATGGTTGATGTGAACCTGAGGCTATATGATAGTCAGAAGGCTTACTCCCCAAATCCTTCTCTCTGAATTAGGTCTGCAGCCTCTGTCCTTCGAGCCTATACTCTGTGTCTGGTCTTCACCATCACTCGTTTACAAAGATTCGCTTTTAAGCTTCACATTTTATCCGCGATTAATGATGTGCTATGACAGGTAGAAAGAATTGCTGACGATGTTCCGTTTGTCAGTGTCACTTAACTTGTGCCTTAAGGCTGTACACTTGCCCTAGTTCCTTCTTAAGAATATAACAGAGTACAACTTAGAGTTAATGTCGATGGAGAGTTCCACTGAGGCTGTCCAAGGATTTCTGCTTTCCAACACAATGTGATCATGCTCCGTAACTCTTTCTCAGTAACTGCCACCGCCCAGCTACGCGTTCATAAGATACATCTGACTCTATTCAACCTTGTATGTAGGTGTTATATACCATTGTCGGTATGATATATCGAGTAAGTCGTTCACATAAGCAGAAACAGCACTAGTCTTAATACTGATCCTTGGGGTACACTTATTAATACTTGCCCCATTTTGACATCTCTTCCCGGACAATCACTTCCTTTCTTCGATTCACTAGAGTACGTTCCCAGTTTTTGCCCCAGTCTTATATAGGGTACAGTATTAAATGCCTTCTTACAGTCTAAAAAAGTGCAATCCACCCATTCCTCTCACTCATGACTCACTTCCGTTGCTTTGTCAAAGAATTCCAAAAGGTTGGTAAAGCTAGAGTTGCCATCTCTGAACCCTTGCTGGTTGATTTTTATGAGGCCACTTCTCTTCATGTGCATTCACTCTTCTGGTTATCTCCTTTACCTTGCTTGATATATAGATCAGCGAAACTGGCCTGTAATTTAGTGTTCCCGTAATTTAGTGTTCTACATTCGCTGTTTTTTCGAACTCTGTGTTCATTGACTTGTTGTAGATAATAGCTCGCAGTTCAGACAGTGCTTCTGATTACTTTCGCAGAATCCAGGGTTACTCATTGCCATTACCCACGGCACTGATGTATCCAGCTCCATCTAGGGTTACTCTCTGCCATGACCCACACCACTGATATATGCAGCTCCATGCAGGGTTACTCCCTGCCATGACCCACGCCACTGATGTATGCAGCTCCATCCAGGGTCACTCCCTGCCATGACCCACGCCACTGATGTATGCAGCTCCATCCAGGGTTACTCCCTGCCATGACCCACGCCACTGATGTATGCAGCTCCATCCAGGGTTACTCCCTGCCATGACCTACGCCACTGATGTATGCAGCTCCGTCCAGGGTTACTCCCTGCCATGACCCAGTCCACTGATGTACGCAGCTCCGTCCAGGGTTACTCCCTGCCATGACCCACGCCACTGATGTATCCAGCTCCATCCAGGGTTACTCCCTGCCATGACCCAGTCCACTCATGTATGCAGCTCCATCCAGGGTTACTCCCTGCCATGACCCACGCCACTGATGTATGCAACTCCATCCAGGGTTACTCCCTGCCATGACCCACGCCACTGATGTATGTAACTCCATCCAGGGTTACTCCCTGCCATGACCCACGCCACTGATGTATGCAGCTCCATCCAGGGTTACTCCCTGCCATGACCCACGCCACTGATGTATGCAGCTCCGTCCAGGGTTACTCCCTGCTATGACCCAGTCCACTGATGTATGCAGCTCCAACCAGGGTTACTCCCTGCCATGACCCACGCCACTGATGTATGCAACTCCATCCAGGGTTACTCCCTGCCATGACCCATTCCACTGATGTATCAAGCTCCGTCCAGAGTTACTCCCTGCCATGATCCACGCCACTGTTGTATGCAACTCCATCCAGGGTTACTCCCTGCCATGATCCACGCCACCGATGTATGCAACTCCATCCAGGGTTACTCCCTGCCATGATCCACGCCACTGATGTATGCAACTCCATCCAGGGTTGCTCCCTGCCATGATCCACGCCACTGATGTATGCAACTCCATCCAGGGTTACTCCCTGCCATGATCCACGCCACTGATGTATGCAACTCCATCCAGGGTTACTCCCTGCCATGATCCACGCCACTGATGTATGCAACTCCATCCAGGGTTACTCCCTGCCATGATCCACGCCACTGATGTATGCAGCTCCATCCAGGGTTACTCCCTGCCATGATCCACGCCACTGATGTATGCAACTCCATCCAGGGTTACTCCCTGCCATGATCCACGCCACTGATGTATGCAGCTCCATCCAGGGTTACTCCCTGCCATGATCCACGCCACTGATGTATGCAGATCCATCCAGGGTTACTCCCTGCCATGATCCACGCCACTGATGTATGCAGCTCCATCCAGGGTTACTCCCTGCCATGATCCACGCCACTGATGTATGCAACTCCATCCAGGGTTACTCCCTGCCATGATCCACGCCACTGATGTATGCAACTCCATCCAGGGTTACTCCCTGCCATGATCCACGCCACTGATGTATGCAACTCCATCCAGGGTTACTCCCTGCCATGATCCACGCCACTGATGTATGCAACTCCATCCAGGGTTACTCCCTGCCATGATCCACGCCACTGATGTATGCAACTCCATCCAGGGTTACTCCCTGCCATGATCCACGCCACTGATGTATGCAACTCCATCCAGGGTTACTCCCTGCCATGATCCACGCCACTGATGTATGCAACTCCATCCAGGGTTACTCCCTGCCATGATCCACGCCACTGATGTATGCAACTCCATCCAGGGTTACTCCGTGCCATGATCCACGCCACTGATGTATGCAACTCCATCAAGGGTTACTCCCGGCCATGATCCACGCCACTGATGTATGCAACTCCATCCAGGGTTACTCCCTGCCATGATCCACGCCACTGATGTATGCAACTCCATCCAGGGTTACTCCCTGCCATGATCCACGCCACTGATGTATGCAACTCCATCCAGGGTTACTCCCTGCCATGATCCACGCCACTGATGTATGCAACTCCATCCAGGGTTACTCCCTGCCATGATCCACGCCACTGATGTATGCAACTCCATCCAGGGTTACTCCCTGCCATGATCCACGCCACTGATGTATGCAACTCCATCCAGGGTTGCTCCCTGCCATGATCCACGCCACTGATGTATGCAACTCCATCCAGGGTTACTCCCTGCCATGATCCACGCCACTGATGTATGCAACTCCATCCAGGGTTGCTCCCTGCCATGATCCACGCCACTGATGTATGCAGCTCCATCCAGGGTTACTCCCTGCCATGATCCACGCCACTGATGTATGCAACTCCATCCAGGGTTACTCCCTGCCATGATCCACGCCACTGATGTATGCAACTCCATCCAGGGTTGCTCCCTGCCATGATCCACGCCACTGATGTATGCAGCTCCATCCAGGGTTACTCCCTGCCATGATCCACGCCACTGATGTATGCAACTCCATCCAGGGTTACTCCCTGCCATGATCCACGCCACTGATGTATGCAGCTCTATCCAGGGTTACTCCCTGCCATGATCCACGCCACTGATGTATGCAACTCCATCCAGGGTTACTCCCTGCCATGATCCACGCCACTGATGTATGCATCTCCATCCAGGGTTACTCCCTGCCATGATCCACGCCACTGATGTATGCAACTCCATCCAGGGTTACTCCCTGCCATGACCCACGCCACTGATGTATCCAGCTCCATCCAGGGTTACTCCGTGTCATGATCCACGCCACTGATGTATGCAACTCCATCCAGGGTTACTCCCTGCCATGATCCACGCCACTGATGTATGCAGCTCCATCCAGGGTTACTCCCTGCCATGATCCACGCCACTGATGTATGCAACTCCATCCAGGGTTACTCCCTGCCATGACCCACGCCACTGATGTATCCAGCTCCATCCAGGGTTACTCCGTGTCATGATCCACGCCACTGATGTATGCAACTCCATCCAGGGTTACTCCCTGCCATGACCCACGCCACTGATGTATGCAACTCCATCCAGGGTTACTCCCTGCCATGATCCACGCCACTGATGTATGCAACTCCATCCAGGGTTGCTCCCTGCCATGATCCACGCCACTGATGTATGCAACTCCATCCAGGGTTACTCCCTGCCATGATCCACGCCACTGATGTATGCAACTCCATCCAGGGTTGCTCCCTGCCATGATCCACGCCACTGATGTATGCAGCTCCATCCAGGGTTACTCCCTGCCATGATCCACGCCACTGATGTATGCAACTCCATCCAGGGTTACTCCCTGCCATGATTCACGCCACTGATGTATGCAACTCCATCCAGGGTTGCTCCCTGCCATGATCCACGCCACTGATGTATGCAGCTCCATCCAGGGTTACTCCCTGCCATGATCCACGCCACTGATGTATGCAACTCCATCCAGGGTTACTCCCTGCCATGATCCACGCCACTGATGTATGCAGCTCTATCCAGGGTTACTCCCTGCCATGATCCACGCCACTGATGTATGCAACTCCATCCAGGGTTACTCCCTGCCATGATCCACGCCACTGATGTATGCAGCTCCATCCAGGGTTACTCCCTGCCATGATCCACGCCACTGATGTATGCAACTCCATCCAGGGTTACTCCCTGCCATGACCCACGCCACTGATGTATCCAGCTCCATCCAGGGTTACTCCGTGTCATGATCCACGCCACTGATGTATGCAACTCCATCCAGGGTTACTCCCTGCCATGATCCACGCCACTGATGTATGCAGCTCCATCCAGGGTTACTCCCTGCCATGATCCACGCCACTGATGTATGCAACTCCATCCAGGGTTACTCCCTGCCATGACCCACGCCACTGATGTATCCAGCTCCATCCAGGGTTACTCCGTGTCATGATCCACGCCACTGATGTATGCAACTCCATCCAGGGTTACTCCCTGCCATGACCCACGCCACTGATGTATCCAGCTCCATCAAAAGTATTTTTTACCTGTAACCTTACTGTGTGCATAGCGTCCAGTACTTGTTGATGTATTCTTTTCCCCAGGTTTCTCTCTGTATGTGTGTGCGTACTCACCTACTTGTGGTTGCAGGAGTCGATTCACAGCTCTTGGCCCCGCCTCTTCACTGGCCGGTACTAGATCACTCTTCCTACTTCATGAGATTTATGTGTGTGTGTGTGTGTGTGTGTGTGTGTGTGTGTGTGTGTGTGTGTGTGTGTGTGTGTGTGTGTGTGTGTGTGTGTGTGTGTGTGTGTGTGTGTGTGTGTGTGTGTGTGTGTGTGTGTGAGGTGTGTGTGTGTGTGTGTGTGTGTGTGTGTGTGTGTGTGTGTGTGTGTGTGTGTGGTGTGTGTGTGTGAGTGTGTGTGTGTGTGTGTGTGTGTGTGTGTGTGTGTGTGTGTGTGTGTGTGTGTGTGTGTGTGTGTGTGTGTGTGTGTGTGTGTGTGTGTGTGTGTGTGTGTGTGTGTGTGTGTGTGTGTGTGTGTGTGTGTGTGTGTGTGTGTGTGTGTGTGTGTGTGCACTCACATATTTGCGATTGCAGGGGTCGGACTCGGCTCCTGGCGTTGCCTCATACTTGCTACTCTTATGCTTGCTGGTATACGAGTATGTTAGCTGATCTTAGGTAATTATGTACTACTCGGCTGACTTTCATTGTGTCGTGAAAAAGTGTTTTGAGAACTGAAAATTATAGTTTGTTCAGAAGAATAATGATAAAGTCTTCATAAATTAATAAAATTATTTTATTGAATTATTTAATGCTGCTTATATTTTTTTTTTTTTTGTTTTATGTTATTATTATTAAAGATTCGCCTGTATTCTCCCGGCCCGGGCCTTTTTCAAGTGGTGGCCCGGGCCTTTTCCAAGTGGTGGCCCGGGCCTGGCTCCCTGTCTAGGTAGTGTCTGAGACCTAAGTCTGCCATGGGAGGAGGCACAAGTACCCCCTCATCTTTGGGACCAACCTAGGCCTAGCCACATTCACCGCCCTCACGGGGCTCGTAGGGAGAAGCTAGGCCTCTCTGGTCTGCCATCCCGCCCCAAGGGGGATAATGGGAATGACAGTCTTGTGAGCTTCAAGCTCGGGCTCGGGCACCTCTACCCTACCCTAGAAGGGCTGGGCATGGTGGCGATCGTTTTTTTTTTTTTTTTTTTTTTTTATTCGCCGGTATTCTCCCGGCCCGGGTCTTTTCCAAGTAGTGGTGACCCGGCCTTGGCTCCCTATCTGGGAAGTGTCTCGAGACTTAAGTCTCCCATGGGAGGAGGTACAGTACCTCCTCATCTTTGGGACCAAGTGTCCCCAGGCCTAGCCACATTCCCCGCCCTCACGGGGCTCGTAGAGAGAAGCTAGGCCTCTGGTCTGCCATCTACCCCGCCTCAAAGGGGCTCGTGGGGATGGCAGTCTTATGAGCTGCAGATGGTAGCAAGCTCAGGCTATCGTTTTATGTTACACTATATTTTTATTAAGAGTTAAAATTTTATTTCATTAACATTTTGAATTTGCGGTGTATATATTACTTTTCTAAATTAACGCAGTTAAAAGGCCTCAACACTAGATACGAAGAGTTCAATTGAAAGTACACAATTGTTGGCAAGATAATATTTTCGAGACTGAGGGGTATCATCCATGTAGACAGAATAACAACAATGGAAATGGGGCTGTATATGTCAACCATAATTAGTAGATCAATGGTTCAGAGAACCGACATGTAGATAAATTAGACACATGTGCAACGCTTGGGTATCTTTATTGAGGAAACGTTTCGCCAGACAGTGGCTTCATCAGTCCATACGTAGGAGAAACTTGAAGAACAGGAGGAGAATGAGGTAATCAATCCCTCAACCTTGAGTCGATGTGTTCAGTCCATCAATCTTGAATAGATGGACTGATTGATGGACTGAACACATCGACTCAAGGTTGAGGGACTGATTACCTCATTCTCCTCCTGTTCTTCAAGTTTCTTCTACGTATGGACTGATGAAGCCACTGTGTGGCGAAACGTTTCCTCAATAAAGATACCCAAGCATTGCACATGTGTCTAATTCAACCATAATTAGGTAAGATTGTATAAGATCTGTAGTTGCTTTGGTGGCCCATGCAAGACAGACCCTTGTTGAATCTGAACCTTCTCAAACATATTTGTACAAGAAATGAGCTTCAGTGACTCTCCATTGGTACGGACCACTGAGTAGTCTTAGTGCAATGCTCTTTTCAATTCCATAGTTACCCCTACATGCTCTTAGTTACATGCTCTTCCTAATTATTCCGGTTAGGAGTCAAAATAGATTGACTCAGTTCCATTGTTACTTTCCTGTCTTCAACTGAGATACCTTTCAACAGAGCATTGATACACTGTTACGTAAGGAACACTTCCTAAGTAACTTTCAGTGGTACCCATATAATTTATGACTTTATCAGTGCTGGAAGTCTATTGGTAAGTTGAAACTACCTTATTACTAAACAGTTTTTTATTTCACGGGGAGCGCTAAACCCGTAGGTATAATACATTAATCGATAGAAGAAGGTTTTGGAAGCCAAGGCTGAAGATTGTACAGCATCTGTTGTGATGCATTTTCTTCTCCAGCATGGACAACAGTAGTATCCAGTAATACGTTTTAAATTTCAGAAAATTCATTGCGTCATGTTCTTGGTCAGACAAGAAAATAATGAGTAATGTCTTCTACTCATAGTAAGGAAAATACTGAACTACAAGACCAACAACCAAATAGTGTCCTAAGATCTGTACACCTCAGTACTCTGAGGTCTGTACCTCAGCACTCTGAGGTCTGTACCTCAGTACTCTGAGGTCTGTACCTCAGTACTCTGAGGTCTGTACCTCAGTACTCTGAGGTCTGTACCTCAGTACTCTGAGGTCTGTACCTCAGTACTCTGAGGTCTGTACCTCAGCACTCTGAGGTCTGTACCTCAGTACTCTGAGGTCTGTACCTCAGTACTCTGAGGTCTGTACCTCAGTACTCTGAGGTCTGTATATCAGTACTCTGAGGTCTGTACCTCAGTACTCTGAGGTCTGTATCTCAGTACTCTGAGGTCTGTTCCGCAGTACTCTGAGGTCTGTACCTCAGTACTCTGAGGTCTGTACCTCAGTACTCTGAGGTCTGTACCTCAGCACTCTGAGGTCTGTACCTCAGTACTCTGAGGTCTGTACCTCAGCACTCTGAGGTCTGTACCTCAGCACTCTGAGGTCTGTACCTCAGTACTCTGAGGTCTGTACCTCAGTACTCTGAGGTCTGTACCGCAGTACTCTGATGTCTGTACCGCAGTACTCTGAGGTCTGTACCTCAGAACTCTGAGGTCAGTACCTCAGTACTCTGAGGTCTGTACCTCAGTACTCTGAGGTCTGTACCTCAGCACTCTGAGGTCTGTACCTCAGTACTCTGAGGTCTGTACCTCAGTACTCTGAGGTCTGTACCTCAGTGCTCTGAGGTCTGTACCTCAGTGCTCTGAGGTCTGTACCTCAGTGCTCTGAGGTTTGTACCTCAGTACTCTGAGGTCTGTACCTCAGTACTCTGAGGTCTGTACCTCAGTACTCTGAGGTCTGTACCTCAGTACTCTGAGGTCTGTACCTCAGTACTCTGAGGTCTGTACCTCAGTACTCTGAGGTCTGTACCTCAGTACTCTGAGGTCTGTACCTCAGTACACAGAGGTCTGTACCTCAGTACTCTGAGGTCTGTACCTCAGTACTCTGAGGTCTGTACCTCAGCACTCTGAGGTCTGTACCTCAGTACTCTGAGGTCTGTACCTCAGCACTCTGAGGTCTGTACCTCAGTACTCTGAGGTCTGTACCTCAGTACTCTGAGGTCTGCACCTCAGTACTCTGAGGTCTGTACCGCAGTACTCTGAGGTCTGTACCTCAGTACTCTGAGGTCTGTACCTCAGTCCTCTGAGGTCTGTACCTCAGCACTCTGAGGTCTGTACCTCAGTACTCTGAGGTCTGTACCTCAGTACTCTGAGGTCTATACCTCAGCACTATGAGGTCTGTACCTCAGTACTCTGAGGTCTGTACCTCAGTACTCTGAGGTCTGCACCTCAGTACTCTGAGGTCTGTACCTCAGTACTCTGAGGTCTGTACCTCAGTACTCTGAGGTCTGCACCTCAGTACTCTGAGGTCTGTACCTCAGTACTCTGAGGTCTGTACCTCAGTACTTTGAGGTCTGTACCTCAGTACTCTGAGGTCTGTACCTCAACACTCTGAAGTCTGTACCTCAGCACTCTGAGGTATGTACCTGAGCACTTAGAAGTATGTTTCTGCTGGTGAGTAGTGGCAGCGGGATGAATTGAGGTTTGTCAGAGGTAAGAACGAAAATGAAAGAAACGTCAAAGAGAATTGTAATGAAAGCAACATAAGTTATAGGAAAGAAGATAAACATGAACTTGCAACTAATGTAAGGAGTGTGGCAACGTTGCTGTCAGATTGCAGTGAGAGCCACCTGGATCGATGTTTCCATGTTGTCGAAATTCAGACAGTTTCCTGAATGACAATGAGCAGCGTTGTTACACATGCAGCTTCAGTGACAAGGTCAGCCAGTATTTCTACTTTGGACTCTCAAGACGATTTTTTTTTCAAGGCTGCAGTCTTGAAAACCTATGCTCTGTTCTGGAGTTATGGGACTTACTTGCCATGGGTTCAAACCCCACCCGTTCCATTGTTACGCATTGGTTCCAGTTAAGTATCACCAGAAATTTCGAGACAATGTCGAGGGCTCGGTAAAATATATCAAAGCCTAACAAAACAAAAGATCAACCTTTGTACATGGTACCAAGTTGCGGGAGCGGGCCGTGAATTTTAGCGCATTGGAGAGTTGTATATGAATGGTACACAATACCGACAAGATGAAAATTAGGCACATGTGCAACATCCAGATATACTTATTGTGTTCAGTGTTCAGTGGTCAGTCGTCACGTGAGGTCACAGACCCTGAGCTGCTTTGGGGATTAGCGTGGACGGTTACAAAGCATGGCTTGCTTCTGCAGTGTTTTAAAAACTGAGTTTGGAGAGTTGAAGGAGGAGGTCTTGCTTCTCCAGGAGGAGATTAGGAGGCTGAAGGTCCACCTCAATGGGCCTGGGAGAGAGTGTGAGGTGGTTGGAGATGTGGGGAATGAGGCTTCTAGCAGTGAGGTGCAGTCTGTCTCTCACTGTGAGGAGGCTGTAGGTGGGGAGGTAGCAACGGGTACCAGCAGTGAGGTGCAGCCCAGCACCTGCTACAAGTGGCGAGTTGTTCACAGTAATGGGAGGCGCATCAGAGTAAGGAAAGTTAAGAGTGAAGATCTGAAGGTAGGAAATCGCTTCTCTGTTCTCCAGGATGAATGTACTTCAGTGGCCAGTGAAGGTAAGGGTACTACTGCCCCTGCTAATGAAGGTAAGCGCATTCTTGTGGTTGGTGACTCTCAGGTAAGATATGTTGACCGTGCTTTTTGTAATAGGAATAAGAAGATGAGAGATAGAGTGTGCTTCCCTGGAGCTGGTGTTGGGGACATTGTCAACAGACTGGATAATATCATGTCAGGTAATGGGAACAAGCCCATTATCTGTCTCAGTGCTGGTGGAAATGATATTGGGAAGGGTAGGAGAGAAGAGCTGCTAGATAAGTACAGGTCAGCTATAGATTTCATTAAGTCTAAGGGAGGGATCCCAATCATATGTAGCATCTTGCCTAGAAGGGGAGTAGGAAATGAATGGTTGTCTAGGGCAATTGGTGTAAATTGCTGGCTAGACAGATACTGCAAGGAACTTGCAATCCCATTCATTGACAACTGGAACAACTTTTATGGCAAACATGATATGTATGCAAGGGATGGGGTTCATCTCTCTGGGGCAGGGGTGGTAGCACTTGCAGACTCGATTGAGAAGGCCATTGGTGAAATGCCTATGATTTTAAACTGATGGAAGATAGAGGTATGGGTGTGTGTGGGAAACAAGCAGGTTGCAACACTAGGGTTGGAAACAGTAAATGTATAAAAGGCATTCAGCATGAAGTTATAAATAAAGACAATAGAACAGGTCAGAAAACAAAGGGGGACAGCAGAGGGCAGCAAGGGACTAGCTCCCTTAAGGTTTACTATACTAATAGCAGGAGTGTTAGAAATAAGATAGATGAGCTAAGATTAATTGCAAGTGCAGGAAACATAGATATTATTGCTATAACAGAGACCTGGCTCAATCTGAAAGATAGAGAGATGCCATCTGAATGTCACATACAAGGCTATAAATTATTCCACACTGACAGGGTCAACAGGAAAGGTGGTGGAGTAGCGATGTATGTCAGAGACAATTTAAATTGTTGTGTTAGACAAGATATTAAATTAGAAGCGTCAGCCACTGAATCTGTTTGGTTACAGCTTCTCGAGGGCCGAGAAAAACTAATTTTGGGTGTGATTTACAGGGCCCCAAATCTTGATAGGGAGTGCAGTAAACTTCTATGGGACGAAATTCGTAAGGCATCTACATACGAAAATGTTGTGCTAATGGGAGATTTCAACTATAGACAGATTGACTGGAGCAATTTGACAGGAAATTTAGAGTCGGGTGACTTTCTTGATACGATCCAGGATTGTTTTTTAAAACAGTTTGTGACAGAGCCAACTAGGGGAAATAACCTCCTTGACTTGGTTCTTGCCAGTAGGGAAACACTAATTAATAATCTTGAGGTTAATGATGAGCTTGGGGAGAGTGATCACAAATCACTCAGTTTTAACATATCATGGAATTCCCCTAATAATGGCAATCAAGTCTCCGTCCCTGACTTTCGCTTGGCTGATTTCATAGGACTGAAAAATTACTTAGGTGGGCTGAACTGGAATGACCTGACTAGGGGTCAGGTAGGTGGTGATGGTTGCCGATATGATGCTTTCCAGGGCATAGTTCTAGCTGCTCAGTCAAATTATGTTCCAAATAGGGAAATCAGATCAAACAAAAATGATCCTAAATGGATGAACAATAGATTAAAATATCTGATTGGTCAAAAGAGAGGCATATATAGGCAAATCAAAAGAGGAGAGGGGCAATTAAGAAATCGATATATTCAGTTAAAGAGAGAAATAAAAAAGGGAATTAGAAAAGCAAAAAGAGATTATGAGGTTAAAGTTGCAAGAGAATCGAAGACTAACCCAAAAGGATTCTTTCAGGTATACAGAAGTAAGATCAGGGACAAGATAGGCCCACTCAAAAGTTCCTCGGGTCAGCTCACTGACAGTGATAAGGAAATGTGTAGAATTTTTAACACATACTTCCTCTCAGTTTTTACACAGGAGGATACCAGTGATATTCCAGTAATGATAAATTATGTAGAACAGGACGATAATAAACTGTGCACTATTAGGGTCACAAGTGACATGGTCCTTAGGCAAATAGATAAATTAAAACCTAACAAATCCCCAGGCCCTGATGAACTGTATGCAAGGGTTCTAAAGGAATGTAAAGAGGAGCTTAGCACACCTTTGGCTAATCTTTTCAACATATCACTACAAACTGGCATGGTGCCAGATAAGTGGAAAATGGCAAATGTGATACCTATTTTCAAAACAGGTGACAGGTCCTTAGCTTCGAACTATAGACCAATAAGCCTAACCTCCATAGTGGGAAAATTTATGGAATCAATAATTGCCGAGGCAGTTCGTAGCCACCTTGAAAAGCATAAATTAATCAACGAATCTCAGCATGGTTTTACAAAGGGACGTTCCTGCCTTACGAATTTATTAACTTTTTTCACTAAGGTATTTGAGGAGGTAGATCATGGTAACGAATATGATATTGTGTATATGGACTTCAGTAAGGCTTTTGACAGGGTCCCACATCAGAGACTATTGAGGAAAATTAAAGCACATGGAATAGGAGGAGAAATTTTTTCCTGGATAGAGGCATGGTTGACAAATAGGCAGCAGAGAGTTTGCATAAATGGGGAGAAATCAGAGTGGGGAAGCGTCACGAGCGGTGTTCCACAGGGGTCAGTGTTGGGCCCCCTGCTGTTCACAATCTACATAAACGACATAGATGAGGGCATAAAGAGCGACATCGGCAAGTTTGCCGATGACACCAAAATAGGCCGTCGAATTCATTCTGACGAGGACATTCGAGCACTCCAGGAAGATTTGAATAGACTGATGCAGTGGTCGGAGAAGTGGCAGATGCAGTTTAATATAGACAAATGCAAAGTTCTAAATGTTGGACAGGACAATAACCATGCCACATATAAACTAAATAATGTAGATCTTAATATTACGGATTGCGAAAAAGATTTAGGAGTTCTGGTTAGCAGTAATCTGAAACCAAGACAACAGTGCATAAGTGTTCGCAATAAAGCTAATAGAATCCTTGGCTTCATATCAAGAAGCATAAATAATAGGAGTCCTCAGGTTGTTCTTCAACTCTATACATCCTTGGTTAGGCCTCATTTAGATTATGCTGCACAGTTTTGGTCACCGTATTACAGAATGGATATAAATTCTCTGGAAAATGTACAAAGGAGGATGACAAAGATGATCCCATGTATCAGAAACCTTCCCTATGAGGATAGACTAAGGGCCCTGAAACTGCACTCTCTAGAAAGACGTAGAATTAGGGGGGATATGATTGAGGTTTATAAGTGGAAGACAGGAATAAATAAAGGGGATGTAAATAGTGTGCTGATAATATCTAGCCTAGACAGGACTCGCAGCAATGGTTTTAAGTTGGAAAAATTCAGATTCAGGAGGGATATAGGAAAGTACTGGTTTGGTAATAGAGTTGTGGATGAGTGGAACAAACTCCCAACTACCGTTATAGAGGCCAGAACGTTGTGTAGCTTTAAAAATAGGTTGGATAAATACATGAGTAGATGTGGGTGGGTGTGAGTTAGACCTGATAGCTTGTGCTAACGGGTCGGTTGCCGTGTTCCTCCCTTGAGTCAATGTGACCTGACCTGACTAGGTTGGGTGCATTGGCTTAAGCCGGTAGGGACTTGGACCTGCCTCGCATGGGCCAGTAGGCCTTCTGCAGTGTTCCTTCGTTCTTATGTTCTTCTTAAACGTTGCTTAATCCAGTGGCTTTATCAATACAAATTCAAGGATGTAATTGGAAGAGAGTAGAACTATATACAAAAGGTGAGGTAAACAGTCTCCGAGGGACTGATTAACGTCAACAATAAGCATACCCAGATGTGTCTGATTTTCGCACTGGTGAGTCTTTTAATATTAAGAGAACTTTCCAGCCGTCACGACTGGAAAGGGTGAGACTTCACTAGAAAATAAAAAAACAAAAGCACATAAAAGTCTACGAACCGAGCAATTTGACAGATACATTCTAGGTGTAACTTGAATTTCAGTGTAGACCATTAATTCAGCTATGGCAACCTATGCTGAGACCCAGCCGGCTTGATATTAATTTTCAAAGAGCTCATGCAAGTGAGCAGGCACAAGTTCTTGATACAACTGTTATCAGGCAACAAGTAACTGACCAGGAGAGACTAGTAAATCGGCATCATAATGAGCTTCAAAATCATGCTACCCAGAAAACTAAATGTGCCTACTGTAGTAAGCTGGATCATGTTCATGTACTTTGTTTTACAGAAATAACCCGCACATAGGAGAATAAAACTTATGACGACGTTTTGGTCTGACTTGGACCATTAACTAGTAAATGTAAAGAAAATGGACACAAGTGCAACTAATGTGACATTTTATTGTGGCAATGTTTCGCTCTCCAGGAGCTTTGACAAAGCTTCTGGAGAGCAAAACGTTGCCACAGTAAAATTGTGGAAAATTGCATTTATCTGAATGTAACTAATTATGTACATAACAGTAAATGATAACAAAGATAATTATTATTTATCAATGTTGCATAGACAAGTAGGAATTTGGGATACCTAGGTCGCAAAAAATGTCCCCCTTCGATACCTACAACTGTCATAACCACAAGTTGCTCTGGACCTATTAATTAAATGAAATATAGATACACCAGGAATACTGGTAAATATATAAATTCGTGGACTGTATATTAAAAATAATAAATGGTTATATATATACACAATTACATAACAGAAGGAAAATATATCTTAATATCACTCACCAATTTGACTGGAGATTAATGTGAATCATACTCAGAAAACTTCACTAACTAAATCTATGAAAATAATGCTGGCCAGAATTACACACAAATCTAGAGAGCTTATCTGAGGTTCCTGGAGCTGTCTTGTCCAGTCGTCTGATATCTCAAGTTATGCAGGAATGCACATCCACCAATTTCGCCTCCTATTTGAGAGGTGTCAACACAATTTTAACCTCTAGAGCACGAAAAACTCTTCCCATTGCACCAACGTTTGTACAAAATTCAAAACCAAGATGGCGAATGTCTCTTCTTTTTTTCGATAACATACGTCTTTTAAAAATACAATATAGGGCATCTATTTACCTATATATTACCGTATTTCCGGAAAATATATACAGTATTTTCCACAAAAATGTCACATTAGTTGCACTTGTGTCCTTTTTCTTTACGTATTGTCGATAACTCTACCAACATATACAACTAGTTAATGGTCTAGTTAATGGCCCAAGTCTGACTGAAATGTTGCTGTAAGTTTAATTCTCCTATAAGTGGGTGTTGTGACTTAATTCTACATTGTTTTAGGCTGAAGAATTAATAGAACAATAATAGCTACAATCTCGTACTCTCCTGACTTATGTTAATTCTGGCAAGACTGTACAATAAATTCAGTAGCCGATGGTGGTCGAGGGTGGAGGCGAGCATCACTCATACTGCCATGAAGGCTGGTATCGACAGCTTTGATGTATACTCCCGACCAGCATACAAGATAAATGTGCGATGTGCCCTCTTCAGAGACCTTCTTCAGTTGCTATAAATTCTTAAGAGATTTTAACTTAAATTTTCACTTTTGATAGACTCTGGGGAGTATTGAATCTTATTGTGTTAAGTGTTCCATCATCTACCGCAGTCAACGTTTTAATAGAATCTTTTTGAAGCCTACATCTAGAATCCCATACACTAGTGGAAGGTTCCACTATGACCCCGCCCCCTCCTGCTTCGCCTCACCTGACTACAGTATATAAGCCACTGCTACGGCCCTAAGCTGTATATTCTACAAGATTGATGGACTGAACACATCGACTCCAGGCTGAGGGATTGATTACCTCAAACTCCTCTCCTTACACCTTTCTGCTTTGTATGGACTGATGAAGCCACTGGTTATACGTGTTTGGGGCCTCTGCTCAACGTTCTCTTTATGGATTTACTTCGAATAAACTTTAGAGAAATCTTCTGCTCGTAAACGAAAAGATCTGAACGTTGTATTATTGTTGGTAGAATTACCGACACTATGTTAGGTAAAAGGACACAAGTGCAGCTCATGTGACATTCTATTGTGGCAGCGTTTCGCTCTCCAGGAGCTTTAACAAGCTATTACCTTAATAAAGCTCCTGAAGAGCGAAACGTTGCCACAACAAAATGTCATATTAGTTGCATTTGTGTCCTTTCGATCTGAAACATGATAAAAACTCAGATACAAAACTGTTTCCAATATCAGCTGAAACGCAGCCAATGTATATTACAGAAGTCACTCGATTATGAACCTGAGGAAACGACTCGTGATGGTAAGCTGGGCTTAGACAATTCAGTAGAATACTGATGTTACATCATATCCCGTAAACAGAAACCATTTCTCAGCTCCCGTTCACTGAATATTCACAAATATTATCTTTCCCTACTCCCCAGCCTATTGTCAATATATTTTCAGAGCAATAGCAAGATGATATACTAGCGTCCGCTCATGCATATTCTGTATGGGAAAGGAATAGAGTCAATAATATATTTTTTAACTTACTGTGCGAGTCGTTCTGGTTTAGTAGTGAGAAAGGAGTCACCGTATGGTATAGAAAAACCCACGTATGGAAAGTTACACATGTTATGGTACGTTCGGTAAGAAGGAGAAATAGTTTGGGAGTGAACGTAGCTGCTTACGTTTAGCCAGGTTGTGATGGATATGTGGGGCAGTGGGCCACCAGCAGAAACAGCTTGGTCGACCAAGTAAACACCAGATGAGCCTGGATCATGGCCGGGTTTCGAAAAACTATCAGAACTCATCAAAGGTATATCAATGGTAAAAGGAGAGGGCTCATGTCAAGACGAGTGCAACTTGTCAAACAATAATAAAAACTAGATGTGTTTCTATAACTGCACCCTACGAGAAAGCTTTTTATAAATTAAAACACGCGACAGGAATAGTGCAGAGTGCGTCATCATGCAAAAAAACAAATATTAGCATTGAATACCTGAAACTAATCATAAGAGTCATTCACAAGTGATCATATTGATACTAGTATCCAAATTTCTTTATAAAAATGGAATTGTAAGATAAGCGTGACCAAACTCTAACTCGAAACATCCACTTAGAAAACCCAGCATTAGAGACAGGCTAAGAAGGCATTCTCTAGTTATTTCAGAGACTAATATCCTAAACATCGCCAGTATATTAAGTCTGAAGCCGCTAGCAATTTGCATTATCACATTACGAACCTTGAACGGCGAACCAGTCAGTTGAGGCACTCAGAAATCCCTTCAACACCAGTGTTTTAATTTTCTTAACTTCTTATATAAAAACGGGCAAATTTGGACCTATGGAGACCAACTTCTTCTAAGTAAGATTGATCAGCATTTAAGGTTTCAAGTAAGCAAACAAGTAATCACGTTTTACTGATAATTTAGACATGTAACATGCAATATATATATATATATATATATATATATATATATATATATATATATATATATATATATATATATATATATATATATATTAGTCATAAAAGCACACAGATATCATGTACACATTAATGTCAATTATGTATATTTAACCTGGGATAATCCAAAAAAGTTACTGTGATTTATTTCTAATCTGAGGCAACATTCTCCAATTAATGCACAGAAAACAATCTGATTAATAAAATCGGCACAATAAAATCTGCCTAACCTAAAATTAAGAGAAAGTTCCCTTTGAAGGAAAATATTAGCACTAAAAATCAGGGTTCTCCAATTAGCACATTGAACACAATAAAATTGCAACTTCGCAGCCGCCCCCTTAAAAAAAATGAAAATCTTTTCGTCCATTAGATCATCAGCCATTTAAGATTGATGCTATTCAGGGCATCTTTATTTTAATTATGGGGAAGTGATGAACAAGTAGAGGTTATAGAACGGCTGTGAAATAGGAAGCAGCCAGATTCAATTAATGGGGGAGAGAAGTGTATTTCCTTGGATCAAGAGCCCCTGTCCAGCGTTAAGGAAAAATAATGCAATGATGTAACAGAAGCAGATAAAATGGCCCATACACGCTCCGTTAACAACACCAACCACCTTCAATTTTATTATAATCAAGGGGGAAGCGCTAAACCCGGAGGATTATACAGCGCCTGGGGGGGGGATGTGGAAGGCATTCAGGCTTAATTCGGGGAACTGGAGCACAGATCCAATTCCCTAAATCAAGAGCCCCTCACCAACATCAAGGAACCTTCCTTGAGGGGAACCTTCTTCAAAGCAGAACACCACCAACCACCTTCAAAGCAGAACAACAACAACCACCTTCAAAGCAGAACACCACCAACCACCTTCAAAACAGAACACCACCAACCACCTTCAAAGCAGAACAACAACAACCACCTTCAAAGCAGAACAACAACAACCACCTTCAAAGCAGACCACCTTCAAACAGAACAACAACAACAACCTTCAAAAGCAGAACACCACCAACCGCCTTCAAAGCAGAACACCACCAACCACATTCAAAACAGAACACCACCAACCACCTTCAAAACAGAACACCACCAACCACCTTCAAAGCAGAACACCACCAACCACCTTCAAAGCAGAACACCACCAACCACCTTCAAAGCAGAACACCACCAACCACCTTCAAAGCAGAACACCACCAACCACCTTCAAAGCAGAACAACAACAACCACCTTCAAAGCAGAACACCACCAACCACCTTCAAAGCAGAACACCACCAACCACCTTCAAAGCAGAACACCACCAACCACCTTCAAAGCAGAACACCACCAACCACCTTCAAAGCAGAACACCACCATCCACCTTCAAAACAGAACACCACCAACCACCTTCAAAACAGAACACCACCAACCACCTTCAAAGCAGAACACCACCAACCACCTTCAAAGATGGACACACTAGAGTTAAAATTTTGAGTTTGATTAATAAAGACTAACATTCAGGAATGGTCTATATAAAACTGAGAAGAGGACCCGTTGACTTGCTAATTGTTCCAAAATATAAATACTCTGGAAAACCTTCAGGTGTTGAGTGTTCATTCAACACCTGAAAATTAAAAATACTGGCAACACGCGGGTTGTCAGCATATCTGAAATTTGTATTGCAGTAATTCTGCTCTATTCCAAAAATTCTGTACAATTCTCTAAGATTTTTTTTTTTACATTATGATTTTTTGAGTGAAATTTGATCAAATAAATTCTATAAAATTGGCAAATTGGCATGCAAAAGCCAAAATTGGAAACAGAATACTTGCAGTTAAGATAAACAGCAATCAAGGGTTTGAAACCGACCAGAAGAAGCATTCTTTAGTTATCACAAGGACAACAATTTACTTATAAAGAATAAAAAAACACAATTCCGTGACCGGAACAACACACAAATATCCCGCACATTGCAGAAAGAATCTTTTGACGACGTTTCGGTCCGTTTTGGACCACTAACATGTCAATGGTAAATAAGACACTTGCGCAACATTTAGGTATCTATATTCTGGAGATGCTTCGCTAGCCAATGGCTTCTTCAGTTCAATGCAGAAGAACGTGAGTGATGATGAGGAGTTTGGGTAATCAGTCCCTCAGTTTTGAGATGATGTGTTCAGTACATTAATCGTGACAAAAGTACAGCATAGTTACGGAGAAGGAGCTTATACATTGATGACAGTGGAGTGCAGCAGTGGTAGATGGAGTCACCAACGAGCGAAGTCACCAGTGGAAGTAGGTCGTGTCTACACATTAGACAAGAGCTAAAGAAATCCCTGAATCAAGGCACCAAGATGTTGTTGTGTCTGACAGGATATGAATAGACGATTTACAAAACAGATACGTTAATAAATGAGATATTTAGGTATCTTCAGCTCCATCTCCGAGAATACTATGCATTTTTGACAAGATTGATTGAACACATCGACTCAAGGCTGAGAGACTGATTACTTTAAATTCCTCCTCATCTTCTACGTTCTTCTGCATTCGACTGAAGAAGTCACTGTGTGACGAAGCGTTATCAGAGTGAAGATACCCAAGTGTTGCACATGAGTCTCATTTATCAACTTGTCGGTTTTGTACACCATTTACTCCCAACAAGTCATTGATCCAGAGACGATTTATAGGTTCCAAGAGAACTCCTCCACCGACCTCCACCGACCTGTACCGACCTCCACCGACCTCCACCGATCTCCACCGACCTCCACTGACCTTCACCGACCTCCACTAACCTCCACCGACCTCCACCGACCTCTACCGATCTCTACCAACCTCCACCGACCTCCACTAACCTCCAACGACCTCCACCAACCTCCACCGACCTCCACCAACCTCCACCGACCCTCACTAACTTCCGCCGACCTCCACCAACCTCCACAAACCTCCACCGACCTCTCTTCTCTGTTGTCTCTACCACATCTCAAGATCATTATATTAATTATTTAAGGCACTGAGGGCTTACTGTAGTTTCAGTAGAGTGCATCGCAAACACTATCTTTTTTCAGGACTGTATATTTTATATATAGCCAACGAGATTATTGAAGTAACAATTAGAGACTGAAGTGGCTTGACTTACATGAGATACAGGAAGTTAAAAAGTATTTATCATGTAGAAACAACCAAAAACCCACATAATTATTTTTTACTTACAGGATTTTGTAGCCGTACCATGTAAAAATTCAGACATCGAGGGACATGTTCCCTGACAAGTATACTTGAAGCTTATACCAAGTTTGTTTTTCCAGTGTCTAATGGAGCTTATAAAGGGCTTATATGAACGCACTTACGAAGCAACGCACTCTAAATAGCCGGCGAGAAGCAGGATGTAGGCATCTTTAACAGAAACACTATAGCTTAATAGAACACTGTAGTTCCTCTTCCACTAGTTTTTATACACTGCAGTCTTCATACCATCCCACATTCTCCACTTGTTGCAACATCAACTTTTCATTTGGTTGAATAGTGGCAACTCTACCGCTTAGGACGAAACTTCCGAAGAACAAAGTATTACAGATCTATTGAAACTCTGTACTTGTTGGTGTCATCTTCTACGGAACTCAGAGGTCACAATAGTCACATCCACCAGTGGTAACCTTACATCCATACTGGCTCAGTTTTCCAAACCCCAAGTGATTCAGGAGCTACGTGCCTGGGACAGTGGCACTGCGGAGGTTATTCCATCCACTGCATTATTCAGTTTCTTATTTATTTGTGTTCATAGAAGCTTCGAGTCACAAGAATTATTTGTTTATTTTTTTATTATTTGCTTCAGGTAGGTATAAATTCATGTTTGTTTTATATTATATATGATTTGCATATTAATAAAATAGGTAATCTTATTATGTTACCGATTTTTCTATATTTATTTCCATAAGGAGGAATCGGTCCTGTCAAATACTCTGATGGTCTGATAAGGCCTTCAGTTGTATTTATTAGGAAGTTATAAATCTATTTATCCACTACTGCTCATATTCATTTATCACGCATTTTGTGTGGTTTTACACCATCATTACGCTTGTCGAAGGCTTTCACAAAGTCTGTGTATACCACATATGCATGTTGTTTTTCCTGCATAACATCCAAGCCCATAATACACAAATAACCAGCACATAGAAGACTTTGTAAATGGTCCAAGTCGGACCGAAACGTCGTCGTAAGCTCCTCTCTTCTATGTGCGGGTTACTTGTGTATTGTTCCAGTCACGGTATTGTGCCTTTTTTTTGTTAATTATGTCATAGTGGTCCAGCAGTTGGGGTAAGAAGGAGCGACCTGCTATGAACTCCTGCTGCCCTGTCTTGTGCAACTGACTGGTATCTCAGTGGCGATCTTGCTTCTTAGAACAGGTCTGTAATTATTTACATCTCTTTACTGCCACCGTTGTGGAGTGAGATTCCAAAACATCGTGATTGATACCACCGCCCAGGATAACCTTCACCATTTCTTCAACATCAGAGAACCATCCTGGGTCTTAAATACTCTTGCCCAAACACCGTACCACAACCAACAACGGTCTATTTTTACAGGCCAACCCTCCACCCCATGTTGCCTGTATTTTCTGTAGTATCTGAATAAGTTATAACCTGAGATCCATATTTCGTTGACAAAGTGATCCTTTAAGTGGGTCTCTTGTAAAGGTGCAAACATTGCATTTGACTCCGTGAGGAATCCACTGATGAAAGGTATTTTGTTTTGCTGATAGCTTTAGACTCTATATGTTTGCAAAGATAAATATTGCATGTTGGCATGCGGCTAGTCGGGGATCGAACATGTGTTATTTTAGCCCGGATCGAGTGAAACAAGGCAAAATTCACGATGCTTTAACCACTTGGCCATTAAACCTACAAACATGGTGTACCCAGTACACTGGGTATGTTTCAAGATACGAGGACATACGTGGCTGTGGTAAGCTAGGAACTAACTTCATTCTACTCCCGTTTGTAATACCAACCTTAATGAGCAGTCCATGTATTAATGCAATATATATATATATATATATATAATATATATATATATATATATATATATATATATATATATATATATATATATATATATATATATATATATATATATATACATATATAGTTTTCCCTGAAGCAAGCTTATTCTTTTCTCTGAGGATGAGGGTCCATAGGACAGTTCTAGAGGTGGTACCTCCCTATATTTTTATAAAAAGGATTATTTGGTGTTCTGGTAAATGATATATCTTCTTCGGAGGCTTCTTACTTTATTGTTAAGTCGTGGTGGGTACACAGGCTTGTGTGTTTGTGCCCATGGCCCGGGTAGGGCCATCCCAAGAGAGAGAGCTGGGAGTGCTTGTGTCTTGCTGCTAGGCCACTGTGTGAGTGAGGCAGAGGCAAGGGCAGGCAGGCTGGCATGCCCACCGAGAGGCCTGACTACAGAGGGCAGCATCTGAGTGGCGCGAAATATGAACTAAGCTGGCAGACAGCATGGGCTGTCTGTGCAGACAGTACAGGCTGTCTACATACGCTCGGCCACCTACCGCGCGTCGTCCCGACGCGACAATACTGGTGGTAAAAGAAACTCGGTCTCTCTCTCGTAGGAACAGGGCACAGAACACAAAATAAAAACATATATATACATATGAACATGGAAAAAAACTTCCTACAGGGAGGGAAGAAAAAACATGTGGGGTGTGCTAAACAACGTGGTCAAAGGCAGTGAGCGTCGATGGGCATCACTGCACGCCTTTCTGCGTCTGGACAGATACTGCAACACAGGAGACATAGCTGCGGCTGAGCTGTGACGTAACAAGGTACGGTCTCCTCTGGAATGGTGAAGCAGTCATCGTAGGAGTCGCTGCAGGTTTTCATTCAACCTGGGGCACGACACCTCGACATGTCGACGCCTCGAGTGAGGCGTAAACAAAACTCGGCAGCTGGGCAGGACTTCTGGCAAGCGACTCAGGAGGACACTTCTCGACTGGTACTGTCGCTGGGCTGCCACTGCCAGTGAACGTGGAACGAGTTGTGGAGCGAGTCGTGGCAGAGACGACTGGGCGAAACATCTGGGAGTCGTAACATACACCAGACTGCAGTGAGAGAGCTAGCAGTCAAAGTGACATCTTCTTTGTGCAGGCTGCTCACTGAAGCTTGTGACACGAGGCTGACACAGCGCCTGCCGACAGTGGCTAACTGCGGCTTGGCGAGTATCATTCTCTCGGCAGTTGGAGTTATAGCAGAGATTAGTCTAAGCGTCCCCAGACTTGTTTCTCTACATATAACTGCACTCTGACGGTCTGGAGGTGAAGTGAAACAAATCTCGATGGGAATCGTAGAAGGTACGATTCTGCAGAACATCACGAGCGACGAGCATAAAAGCTTTCTGTACAAGAGGGCTCGGTCACTCGGGGCTGTCTGATAGCTGTCAAACACACTGGTCACACGGGTGACTTAACACAGTGGTGCTACTCAGGTCTGGCTCAGACCTCACTGGATACACGGAAACTTTACACACCAACGGAACACTAACATGTGAGAACACTGACTGAGAGGAATTAATTAATTAACACATGACATATATCTTCTCTTAGTCTTCTCGACAATATTTTAATAATTACTGAACACTCGATGGTGACATCATGTGATGACGTCAGCAGCACTGTGACGTCAACAGACATCTCGAGGTGACGTCAGGCAGACATCGTGACGTCATGAAGTCGGGCAGCATCGTCGGTGACGTCAATGTGATGTGGGCAGCAGACCACTGCATGTGGCCTGGGACATCTGGCTAGGTAACTCACGTGGTTTGTAGATCCACGTGACATCGCCCATACCCACGTGGCGTCGTGATCCACGTGGTGTCGCGATCTACGTGGCATGCTGATCTACGTGGCATGCTGATCCACGTAGCTTCGAGTGGCCTCGGGCCCTCGGATACACAGCACTGGCGACGAATTCACACGAAAAACAGCAGAAAACACAGTAGAGGGAGTGAGGAGTGGTGAGTGTATGGTAGACGGGTGAGCGTGAGTAGGGCGAGCATGAGCAAGGTGAGGAACAGCCACTTCCTCTCCTCCTCCACCCACAAACATGTGGAGAACTCACACTGGATGCAGAAATCACTACAAAACTCACCTCTGGCTTGCTGAAACAGCTGTGCTGAGCTGAACAACAACAACAGCAACATACAAGTGACGCTGAACACGTGACTTGAGAAACAGCGTGGGGTCAGTGGGACGCCACTTACAGTTCTCGAAGAAATTCGGTAAATTTCGGCTGGATCCTGCTTGTACCCGTGTCTGGATGCTCAAACGTGCAGACACGACATCAGGATAGCTCGTTGAGAGACGGATGCTTGTTGTATGGGATGATGAAGTAAAGATGACTTCATACCTCTTCTTCCTCTCTCCGGGCAAACAACTGCTGTGACCACCGCTTTCCACCATTTATAACGGATTATTTGGTAGAGCTGAAAGCGGGGTTCAAATGATACGTCTTCGGAGGCTTCTTAGTTTATTGTTAAGTCGTAGTGGATACACAGGCTTGGGTGTTGTGCCCATGGCCCGGGCAGGGCCATCCCACGAGAGAGAGCTGGGAGTACTTGTGACTTGCTGCTAGGCCACTGTGTGAGTGAGAGCGTGGCAAGGGCCGGCAGGCTGGCGTGTCCACCGAGAGGCCTGGCTACAGAGGGCAGCACCTTAGTGGCGCGAAATATGAACTAAGCTGGCAGACAGCATGGGCTGTCTGTGCAAACAGTACAGGCTGTCTACATTTTATGTTATATATATATATATATATATATATATATATATATATATATATATATATATATATATATATATATATATATATGTATATATATATATATATATATATATATATATATATATATATATATATATATATATATATATATATATATATATATATATATATATAGAAAGTTGAAAGTGAACATAGAAAAGAGTAAGGTGATGAGGGTATCAAATGATTTAGATAAAGAAAAACTGGATTGCAAATTGGGGAGGAGGAGAATGGAAGAAGTGAATGTTTTCAGATACTTGGGAGTTGACGTGTCGGCGGATGGATTTATGAAGGATGAGGTTAATCATAGAATCGATGAGGGAAAAAAGGTGAGTGGTGCGTTGAGGTATATGAGGAGTCAAAAAACGCTATCTATGGAGGCAAAGAAGGGAATGTATGAAAGTATAGTGGTACCAACACTCTTATATGGATGTGAAGCTTGGGTTGTAAATGCAGCAGCGAGGAGACGGTTGGAGGCAGTGGAGATGTCCTGTCTAAGGGCAATGTGTGGTGTAAATATTATGCAGAAAATTCGGAGTGTGGAAATTAGGAGAAGGTGTGGAGCTAATAAAAGCATTAGTCAGAGGGCAGAAGAGGGGTTGTTGAGGTGGTTTGGTCATTTAGAGAATGGATCAAAGTAGAATGACATGGAAAGCATATAAATCTATAGGGAAAGGAAGGAGGGGTAGGGGTCGTCCTCGAAAGGGTTGGAGAGAGGGGGTAAAGGAGGTTTTGTGGGCGAGGGGCTTGGACTTCCAGCAAGCGTGCGTGAGCGTGTTAGATAGGAGTGAATGGAGACGAATGATACTTGGGACCTGACGATCTGTTGGAGTGTGAGCAGGGTAATATTTAGTGAAGGGATTCAGGGAAACCGGTTATTTTCATAAAGTCGGACTTGAGTCCTGGAAATGGGAAGTACAATGCCTGCACTTTAAAGGAGGGGTTCGGGATATTGGCAGTTTGGAGGGATATGTTGTGTATCTTTATACGTATATGCTTCTAAACTGTTGTATTCTGAGCACCTCTGCAAAAACAGTGATAATATGTGAGTGTGGTGAAAGTGTTGAATGATGATGAAAGTATTTTCTTTTTGGGGATTTTCTTTCTTTTTTGGGTCATCCTGCCTTGGTGGGAGACGGCCGACTTGTTGAAATATATATATATATATATATATATATATATATATATATATATATATATATATATATATATATATATGTATATATATATATATATAGTGCCGAATAGGTAAAACTGGTCAATTAGCAAGAACTCATTTAAATTTAAGTCGTTTCTAAACATTTTCTTTTATTTATTTAAAGATATATTATTTTCATTTATGTTAATGTAAAAATTAATAATTTTGTACCAAAAGAACCTAGGGAAAACTTACCTAAGCTTATTGTAACAATCGCAAATTTTACCTATTCGGCACAACATATATATATATATATATATATATATATATATATATATATATATATATATATATATATATATATATCTATATATCTGTGTGTGTGTGTGTGTGTGTGTGTGTGTGTGTGTGTGTGTGTGTGTGTGTGTGTGTGTGTGTGTGTGTGTGTGTGTGTGTGTGTGTGTGTGTGTATGTGTGTGTGTGTGTGTGTGTGTGTGTCCACTACAAATGAGAACATGAACAGGCAACCCAGTGATCTTTTGTGTGTGTATAGTGTTGTGCTGAGTGGGGAATAGGCACCTAGAGTGAGGTACGTCACCTCTCACCCTAATCCTTCATTTACCTTCCCTCTCCTGAGACCGCCAACGACAGCATCTGGGATCTCACTTTTTTCGCCTCTGCCATATCGCCCACTATGAAGCGCCTGTCCAATATGCCTTCACCCACACATGTCCTTTCTCCTCCATCTCAGGTTCATTAGACAGATTAAAGAATGGCAGATGACATTGCAGCTAGCCAGCCAGAAAGCCAAGTATGCAGTGCTCCTAACAATAAGAGAAAAGGGCAATTGTTAGGTGGGTGGAGTATATTGGGTCCTCGTTAGGAGTGGCGTTATTCCCTCACACAATGGCTGTACTGGGTCACAGCCGTCACAGACAACTGAAAGCTCCTCAGGCAACCTCATCATGTGCAATGACTTCATGGTAGCAGGACTCTATCTCATATCCCCGAAGCTGCTCATTCATATACTGCAGGAGAATTCACAGACCTTATAAAGCAGACAAATAAAGGTTCTACCAACTTAAAAGCCGGTGGATTGGTTGACAACACTTTCGCCTCAGGCTCTTGTCAGTGGTTCGATCCGCGACACGGGTGGAAATACTTTGCGTGTTTCCTTACACTTGCTGTCCTTGCTCACCTACCGCTTAGTACACGTACCTGGGTGTTAGTCGACTGGTGTGGGTTGCATCCTAGGGAACAAGATTATAGGACCCCTAGGTTAAAAATCCGAACAAAGCTTATCCTAAGCCCGAGGCACCATTAGGGCATGGGACAGCCTCCTTCTGTTCGGTAATGTCTGTCTAATAGTTCCTGCAAGAGACGGCAAATCGCTAATCACATCAGTCATCATTACAGTGGGCACCTATTCTAGAACAGATATTTGTATTCCTCTGCCCCATCAACTTACGAATCACCGAGGCAGACCCATTGTGCACATGTTGGCCAAACAAAAAATGAAGGCAACACAGTGGGAGCAATCAGAATAATCACAAGCGATTACACAATTGCTTCCAGAGAGGAGGCCGCAGCTCAAGCAATAAGAGACAAGCACCCAGCCAGGAATACTAGTGTCACCAACAACAACCTTACTGAAGGACTGTTAATTTTGCCAGAATCAGAAGTTTGTAAAGCTTTTATAAGTGTCATTTCCAGTAGGATCTGCAGGAGGTTATACAGGAATACGACCTCAACACATCAATGAGATGGTGAATCCAGTGCTTGGCATAGCTGCTGCGATCCTCCTTTCTGTGTTATCTTCATTTGTCAACAGATGTTTTACGGTGCTTATTCCTGAGGAAATCAAACCATTCTTTTCCTGAGTTTTTTATGTGCTATGTAGAAGGATGGGAAAATCATACCCATCGCTGTTGGTAACATTCTTCGCCATCTCTTTCCAAAAGTAGCAGTTAGAAACATTCGTACAGAAGCCGCCAGCTTGCTTCAACCAAACCATCTGGGCTTTTGGGTCTCTCAAAGCAGTGAAGCGGCAGCTCATCAGAGACTTACCAGAGAGCAGCTCTCTAGTTTCTTCCCTATCTTCTAACTGGCCTCAGCAAAAATTCAATTATTTTCTTCGGCGAGCATGAAATGACTTTATCTAAGACAAATCCATCAAAGAGAAAAATCGCCTAAACAATGCTCAACAATTCCTTAGAAAAGGACAAAGCTTGTCTCCTATCGGTGAAGGTCACAACGTTCTGGATATTTTTCTTTTGGCTGTCTCTATCTTACTGGACAGTTGCCATGACCCGTAGTTGATTCCCATTGGTGTAGATCTTCGCCTAGCTACCCCCATACTCATCAAACATAGATACATTTGCGACAGAACGTCAGCTGATCTGTTTTGGGCTTCATGATCTCTCGTGAAATTAGTGAATAACAAGTGATATGAGAAAATTCACTGATGACACAAAAACAGGTAGAATAATAGTCACGGGAAAGAAGCCACTGTATCTAAGGAGGATTTAGGCAAGCTAATATCGTGGTCAGAAGAGTAGCAGATGCAGACCAATGTAGATAAATGAAAAGTTCTGAAGCTTTGGAATGTAAATAACAGTATCACTTATAAACTACTTGATACAGATCTTGACCATACATAATGTGAAAAGGACTTGAGGGAGTGATGGTAAGAGTGAACTTGAAGTCAAGAGAGCAGTAACTAAACGTGCTCAAAAAGGCTAACATATTACTGTGGTTTATATCAAGTAGTATAAGCAACAGGAATACAGAGGTTATACTACAGCTCTACACATCATTAGTAATACCTCACTTAAATTATGCAGCTCAGTTCTTGTCTCAGTACTACAATTTGGATATCAATTAATTGAAAATCATTAAAAGATTGACGAAATTAATTAACTGCATAAGAAATATTTCATGCGAAGAAAGACTGGGAGCCTTTAACCAACATTAACCTGAAAGACATACAGTGAGAGGAGGCATGAGAAAAGTGTTTATGTGGAAGACAGGCATAAGTAAAGAAAATTTAAATAAGGTTCTGAGGATATACCTTCGAGGAAGAACTCGAAATAATTGATCGAAATTAGTAAAGTTAAATTTTAGGAATAATGTAAGAAAGTTCTGGTTAGGAAATAAAGTAGCCGATGAGTGGAACAACCTACCTAGTAAGGTAATTGAAGCTAAATATGAAAAAAATAGAATGATTCGCTCTCGTGAAATGCAAATTTTGAAATTTTGAGCTTTTCTGAGTTCTTTGTATGCTATAAATCATAGTGGACAGGTAAACCAATGGAAATCAGATTAGCCCAACATCAGTACTCGATTAGGACGGCACAGGAGTCGAAAGCAATCTTTAACCAGTTTAGTATTTACAATCATTCACTGGGTGACCAGCAGCCCAGGTTACTATACGCAATAGTTCATTCATGGAAAGAAACATAAGTAAATCCTGTTTTAAAACATGGTAAGCATGCCTTGTATAATTCATGTCACGGGAAGTGCAAACTCGATTGCTGTTCAGTAGTCATTTGTGCACAATCTCAAGCAAGGGTGCATATATATATATATATATATATATATATATATATATATATATATATATATATATATATATATATATATATATATATATATATATATATATATATAAATATATATATATATATATATATATATATATATATATATATATATATATATATATATATATATATATATATATATATATATATATATATATATATATATATATATATTAGGGTTATAACTTTTTTACTTTTTCCAAATAAAGCATCTCCTGTGTCATAAATCGATTAGCTTTTTTTTTTTTTTAAACAATGAAAAGTCCCTAATTCCTCTCAGCTTTCATAAAAGTCACCCCTAAATATAAACAATGAATCACTATATATCTGCGTTACTACTCATAAGTACTAAGGAAAGTACTAATTGGCAACTCAAATGAATGAAAAATATTAATCACCATGTATTTACGTTATTAATCATAAGTAGCAACTCGGAAAATTACTTATTGGCAACTTTGTATACTGGCATCTCTATTGTTACAATTTTCTCATAGTATTTCAAAGAGGAGTGTATCAGTGAACAACGCTTGTCTGACATATTTACAGATATAGCCTAACGTTAACACAGGGAAAAAGAGTGGAGCTGTTGTCAAACTGCAGGGAGTGTTCTCAGAGAAAGGGATTAGCAAACCACAATTTATCAGTTGTCAGCATCACGTTCTGGGCAGGATTCTCTGTTTGGTAATGGATGAAAATCTTGGTGCTACAACCAGTTCTCCAAACATCGAGTATCTCTTTGTATCCCAACTGGTGAAGAATTATGAGGAACTAAAGGCACAGTTTGTTAATGGAATAGAAGAGATCCTCCATAAATCAGGATGGAGAGATGTGAAGTTTACAAAAAAGCATTGAACTCATTGAAAAATCACTGGAAGCAGGAGCCGTCCACACTCGATACACCAAGAAATAATCAGTGTGCTGAACGTGCAATCAAAGTTATGCAGGAACTGTATGTTGCCTGCAGAAACAAAAACAAACTGCAACTTCGGTTTATTCTAAGCAATAAGTAGTAATGTATGTACAAACATGAAAATGATGCTGCAAACTGTTGTATTTGTTATTAATATTATATGCAATATGCATTCAAGTTACTTGTTTTCGTTACTCGTTTTTTTTTTCATTTTGGGATGGCATTTTCTAAAAAGATATGAAATGAAAGGTCATTTTTTTCCTTGAGGTGGCCTATACTTAGCTCAGTGAGGACGTGTCGAGTGTGCTCTCTACGGACTGAACCAAGATGCCCTCCATCGAGCAACTTTACCAACAGCTTAAGGAAGAATTGAGGATGGCGAAGATGGAGATTCGGCGACTGACCGAGGAAAACAAGAAGATTCGTAGTAGTCCTCATGTTCTGAGTCCTCAGGTCAAGAAGGGAAACTGGTCAGTGGCTGGACAGCATGGAACGAAGTTGACGATCAAGAAGACGAATGGAAAGGTAGAAACGATGAAGAAGAAAGAGACTGCAGTGGAAACTGTTGTGGAAACATCTAATGCATTCTCCGTGCTACCCGACGAATGTGAGTCGACTACTGGGAACGTCACAACGAACGACACCAAGGAAGGTAAGAATATTGTTGCTGTCGGAGATAGCCAGGTTAGGTACATGGATAGGGCGTTCTGCTTGAAGGACAGAAGTAGGAGACAGAGGGTTTGCTTTCCTGGGGCTGGGATGGAGGATATTGTTAGCCGTGTGGATGACATCATGAGAGGTAATGGGAGCAATCCTATTATCTGTCTCAGTGCTGGAGGCAACGATGTTGGCAGGCGTAGGAGTGAGGACCTGATTAGCAGGTATAGGTCAGCAATAGAAATAATTAGGAGGAAGGGTGGGAACCCTGTCCTATGTGGTATTTTGCCAAGGAGAGGAGTTGGAAATGAATGGTTGTCCAGGGCAATTGGTGTCAATTGCTGGCTGGACAAATACTGTAAGGAAAATGCGGTAACATTCATTGACAACTGGGACCTCTTCTATGGGAGAAATGACATGTATGCCAGGGATGGGGTTCACTTATCTATGCCTGGGGTGGGGGCACTGTCAATTGCAGTGGAGGGAGCTGTTAGGACTTTAAACTAGGAATAGTTATTGGTATGGGTTTTGGCAGGAAAACAATGAAGTCCCAGTGTAGTAATATTATGAGTTCTAGGGGAACTAGTAATAAGTAGAACGAGGTAGATATTGAAAAGCCAGTGACACTAGGTGATAAGGTCAGTAATAGGTTTAGTAGAAAAACAGAAATGAGCAAGAAGGGTAAAGAGAAAGGAGAGTCTTTCAATGCATATTATGCTAATAGCCGTAGTGCTAGGAATAAGATGGACGAGTTGAGATTAGTTGCTAGTGCAGGTAACATTGATGAATTTGCCATAACTGAGACGTGGTTTAATTCAAAAAGCCGGGACATGCCTGCGGAATGTCACATTCAGGGTTTTAAATTGTTCCAAGTAGACAGAAATATCGGGAAGGGGCGTGGGGTGGCATTGTATGTCCGAGATCGCTTGAACTGTTGCATAAAAACGGGTATTAGTCTGAAGTCACACATACAGAGTCTGTTTGGATAGAATTTTCAGAGGGGCATGAAAAATTGATTTTAGGTGTGATATATCGTCCCCCAAACTTAGATAGAGACCAAGGGAAACTACTATTGGAGGAAATTGTTAAGGCCACAATGCAAGATAATGTAATAATTCTAGGAGACTTTAACTTTAGACATATAGATTGGAATTTCTTGACTGGGAATTTAGAATCATACGACTTCTTAGAGTAGTTCAGGATTGCTTTTTGAAGCAGTTTGTGACAGAACATACGAGGGGAAATAACCTGCTTGACTTAGTTCTGGCAAACAATGAATCCCTTGTTAACAATTTAGAAATTTCAGAGGAACTGGGTGCTAGCGACCACAAATCCATTACATTTAGCATTGAATGGAAGTATGATAGTAGGGATAATTCAGTAATGGTCCCAGATTTTCGTTTAGCAGATTACAATGGGCTTAGAGAACACTTATCATCTGTAGACTGGAGTAACGAAGAGAAGTATAAGTATGACAGCTTTCTTAACACAATACATGCTGCCCAAAGGACATTTAACTCATATAAGGAAATTAGATCGAATAGAAATGACCCTAAATGGATGAATAATAGGCTCAAATATCTTTTAGGACAGAAGAAAGAAATTTATAGGCGTATCAAAAGAGGTGAGGGTCATCTTATGAATCAGTATATTGATACTAAGAGGGACGTTAAAAAGGGGATAAGAAAAGTTAAACGGGACTATGAAATTAAAGTTGCTAAAGATTCGAAAACTAACCCAAAAAGTTTTTTCCAGGTATATAGAACAAAAGTTAGAGATAAGATAGGTCCCCTTAAAGATAGGTCTGGGCATCTTACTGACAAGGAGAATGAAATGTGCTCTATTCTTAATAATTATTTTCTCTCAGTTTTCACTCAGGTGGACACTAACAATATCCCAGTATTAAATTTTTATAGTGGGCTTGAAGACGATAAATTATGCAATATCATAGTCACTAGCGAAATGGTTATCAAAAAGATAGACCGACTGAAGCAAAATAAATCCCCGGGTCCTGATGAACTTTTTTCAAGGGTTCTTAAAGAGTGTAAAATGGAACTTTGTGAAGCATTGACTAATATTTTTAATATTTCCCTTCAAACAGATGTAGTGTCTGATATGTGGAAGATGGCTAATGTGATTCCTATTTTTAAAGCAGGAGACAAGTCGTTGCCGTCAAATTACCGCCCAATAAGCCTAACCTCAATTGTAGGTAAATTACTAGAGTCAATTATAGCTGATAATATAAGAAGCCATCTCGATAAGCACAGCTTGATTAATGATACTCAGCATGGATTCACGAGGGGCCGTTCCTGCCTAACTAATTTATTAACGTTCTTCAGTAAAGCTTTTGAGGCCGTTGATCATGATAAAGAATTCGATATTGTTTATTAAGATTTTAGTAAGGCTTTCGATAGAGTACCGCACCAGAGACTGTTAAAAAAGTGGCAGCTCATGGCATTGGGGGAAAAGTGCTGTCATGGATCGAGTCATGGCTCACTAATAGGAAGCAGAGAGTATGCTTAAATGGGGTTAAATCCGAGTGGGGATCTGTAACAAGTGGCGTACCACAGGGATCAGTCTTGGGCCCGTTGTTTATAATATATATCAATGACCTTGATGAGGGTATTACTAGTGATATGAGCAAATTCGCCGATGACACAAAGATAGGTAGGATAATTCATTCAAACGTAGATGTTAGGGAACTTCAGAAGGATTTAGACAAACTCTATTCTTGGTCAGAAAAGTGGCAGATGCAGTTCAATGTAGATAAATGCAAGGTTCTGAAGCTCGGGAGTCTCCATAACCATAGCACTTATAAGTTAAATGATGTAATAAAGTTGGTAGAATTACCGACAATATGTAAAGTAAAAGGACACAAGTGCAACTAATGTGACATTTATTGTGGCAACGTTTCGCTCTCCAGGAGCTTTATCAAGCCATGTATTGTTTGTAATGGCTTGATAAAGCTCCTGGAGAGCGAAACGTTGCCACAATAAATGTCACATTAGTTGCACTTGTGTCCTTTTACTTTACAAGTTAAATGATGTAGAACTTAGCCATACAGATTGCGAAAAGGACTTGGGGGTTATGGTGAGCAGCAATCTTAAACCAAGACAGCAATGCCTAAGCGTACGTAATAAGGTAAATAGATTACTGGGATTTATATCAAGAAGTGTAAGCAACAGAAGTCCAGAGGTTATACTGCAGCTTTATACATGTAATAAAGTTGGTAGAATTACGGACAATATGTAAAGTAAAAGGACACAAGTGCAACTAATGAGGCATTTATTGTGGCAACGTTTCGCTCTCCAGGAGTTTTATCAAGCCATTACAAACAGCGTAGAATGACTAAATTAATACATAGCATTAGAATTCTTCCTCATGAAGAAAGATTGAAGACTCTTAAATTACATTCACTTGTTAGACGAAGAATGAGGGAGACATGATCGAAGTGTATAAGTGGAAGATGGGTATTAATGAGGGAGATATAAATAAGGTCTTGAGGATATCTCTCCAAGAGAGAACCCGCAGTAATAAGAACATAAGAACATAAGAACATAAGAAAGGAGGAACACTGCAGCAGGCCTGTTGGCCCATACTAGGCAGGTCCTTTACAATTCATCCCACTAACAAACATTTGACCAACCCAATTTTCAATGCCACCCAAGAAACAAGCTCCGATGTGCAAGTCCCACTCAAATCCAACCCCTCCCACTCATAAGAACATAAGAAAGGAGGAACACTGCAGCAGGCCTGTTGGCCCATACTAGGCACGTCCTTTACAATTCATCCCACTAACAAACATTTGACCTACCCAATTTTCAATGCTACCCAAGAAATAAGCTCTGATGTGCAAGTCCCACTCAAATCCAACCCATCCCACTCATGTATTTATCCAACCTAAATTTGAAACTACCCAAAGTCCTAGCCTCAATAACCCAACTAGGTAGACTGTTCCACTCATCTACTACCCTATTTCCAAACCAATACTTTCCTATGTCCTTTCTAAATCTAAACTTATCTAATTTAAATCCATTACTGCGGGTTCTCTCTTGGAGAGATATCCTCAAGACCTTGTTAATATCCCCTTTATTAATACCTATCTTCCACTTATACACTTCGATCAGGTCTCCCCTCATTCTTCGCCTAACAAGTGAATGTAACTTAAGAGTCTTCAATCTTTCTTCATAAGGAAGATTTCTAATGCTATGTATTAATTTAGTCATCCTACGCTGAATGTTTTCTAACGAATTTATGTCCATTCTGTAATATGGCGACCAGAATTGAGCTGCATAATCTAGGTGAGGCCTTACTAATGATGTATAAAGCTGCAGTATGACCACTGGACTTCTGTTGCTTACACTTCTTGATATAAATCCCAGTAATCTATTTGCCTTATTACGTACGCTTAGGCATTGCTGTCTTGGTTTAAGGTTGCTGCTTACCATAACCCCCAAGTCCTTTTCGCAATCTGTATGGTTAAGTTCTACATTATTTAACTTATAAGTGCTAGGGTTATGGACACTCCCGAGCTTCAGAACCTTGCATTTATCTACATTGAACTGCATCTGCCACTTTTCTGACCAAGAGTAGAGTTTGTCTAAATCCTCCTGAAGTTCCCTAACATCTACGTTTGAATCAATTATCCTACCTATCTTCGTGTCATCGGCGAATTTGCTCATATCACTAGTAATTCCTTCATCAAGATCATTGATATATATTATAAACAACAACGGGCCCAAGACTGATCCCTGTGGAACGCCACTTGTTACTGATCCCCACTCGGATTTAACCCCATTTATGGACACTCTTTGCTTCCTGTCTGTGAGCCATGATTCGATCCACGAGAGCACCCTTCCCCCAATGCCATGAGCTGCTACTTTCTTCAACAGTCTTTGGTGCGGAACTCTATCAAATGCCTTACTAAAATCTAAGTAAATAATATCAAATTCTTTATCGTGGTCAACAGCCTCAAAAGCTTTACTGAAGAAAGTTAATAAATTAGTTAGACAAGACCGGCCTCTTGTGAATCCATGCTGAGTATCATTAATCAAGCTATGCTTATCGAGATGGCTTCTTATAATCTCAGCTATAATTGACTCTAGTAATTTGCCTACAATTGAGGTCAGGCTTATTGGGCGGTAATTTGACGGTAACGACTTGTCCCCTGTTTTAAAAATAGGAATTACATTAGCCATCTTCCACATATCAGACACTACACCTGTTTGAAGAGATAAATTAAAAATATTAGTTAATGGTTCACAGACTTCCATTTTGCATTCCTTAAGAACCCTTGAAAAAACCTCATCAGGACCCGGTGACTTGTTTTGCTTCAGTCGGTCTATCTGCTTCACAACCATTTCACTAGTGACTGTGATGTTACATAATTTATCTTCTTCTGATCCACTATAAAAATTAATTACCGGAATATTATTAGTGTCTTCCTGTGTAAAAACCGAGAGAAAATAATTATTTAAAATCGAGCACATTTCATTCTCTTTGTCAGTAAGATGCCCATAGTTATTTTTAAGGGGACCTATCTTATCTCTGACTTTTGTTCTATATACCTGGAAAAAACTTTTTGGATTAGTTTTAGAATCCCTAGCAACTTTAATTTCATAGTCCCTTTTAGCTTTTCTTATCCCCTTTTTAATGTCCCTCTTAATGTCAATATACTGATTCATAAGATGACCCTCGCCTCTTTTGATACGCCTATAAATTCCTTTCTTATGCCCTAGTAGATATTTCAGCCTATTATTCATCCATTTAGGGTCATTTCTATTTGATCTAATTTCCTTATAAGGGATAAACGTTCTTTGAGCAGCATGTATTGTGTTCAGAAAACTGTCATATTGATAGCTCTCTTCGTTACCCCAGTCAACAGATGATAAGTGTTCTCTAAGCCCATCGTAATCTGCTAAGCGAAAATCTGGGACTGTTACTGAGTTATCCCTACTATCATACTTCCATTCAATTCTAAATGTAATTGATTTGTGGTCGCTAGCACCCAGTTCCTCTGAAACTTCTAAATTATTAACTAGGGATTCATTGTTTGCCAGAACTAAGTCAAGCAGGTTATTTCCCCTTGTAGGTTCTGTCACAAACTGCTTCAAAAAACAATCCTGAACTACTTCTAAGAAATCGTATGATTCTAAATTCCCAGTCAAGAAATTCCAATCAATATGACTAAAGTTAAAGTCTCCTAGAATTACTACATTATCGTGCCTTGTGGCCCTTACAATTTCCTCCCATAGTAGTCTCCCTTGGTCCCTATCTAAATTTGGGGGACGGTATATCACACCTAAAATTAATTTTTCATGCCCCTCTGAAAATTCTATCCAAACAGACTCTGTATGTGTTACTTCAGACTTAATACCCGTTTTTATGCAACAGTTCAAGCGATCTCGGACATACAATGCCACCCCACCCCCCTTCCCGATACTTCTATCTACTTGGAACAATTTAAAACCCTGAATGTGACATTCTGCAGGCATGTCCCGACTTTTTGAATTAAACCACGTCTCAGTAATGGCAAATACATCTATGTTACCTGCACTAGCAACTAGTCTCAACTCGCCCATCTTATTCCTAGCACTGCGACTATTTGTGTAATAAACTTTTAATGACCCTCCTCTCTCTTTACCCTTCCTGCTTTTTTCCATTATTCCACTAAACCTATTACTGTCCTTGTCAATTAGTGCCACTGGCTTTCCAATATCCACCTCATTTTGCCTATTACTAGTTCTCCTAGTACTCATATTACTACCCTGCGACTTCACAGTTTTCCTGCAAAAACCCATACCTCTAACTAATCCTAGTTTAAAGTCCTAACAACCCCCTCAACTGAGTTAGCTAGAAAACCCACACCTGCCCTGGATAAGTGAACCCCATCCCTGGCATACATGTCATTTCGGCCATAGAAGTTGTCCCAGTTGTCAATGAATGGTACTGCATTATCCTTACAGTGTTTATCCAGCCAACAATTAATACCAATTGCTCTGGACAACCATTCATTACCAACACCTCTTCTTGGCAAAATGCCACATATAACAGGGCGCCCCCCCTTCTTCCTAATCATGTCTATAGCTGTCCTGAACTTTCTAACTAAATCCTCACTTCTACGCTTGCCAACATCATTGCCTCCAGCACTGAGGCAAATAATAGGATTGATCCCATTACCGTTCATGATGTTGTCAAGCCGGCTAACAATGTCCTCCATCCCAGCCCCAGGAAAGCATACCCTTTGTCTCCTACTCCTGTCCTTCAAGCAGAATGCCCTATCCATGTATCTAACCTGGCTATCCCCAACAACAACAATATTCTTACCTTCCTTGTTGTCGTTCGTCGTGACGATCCCAGTAGTAGACTCACATTCGTCGGGTAGCACCGAGAATGCGTTGGAGGTTTCCACGGGAGTTTCCACAGCAGTATCTTTCTTCTTCATCGTTTCTGGCTTTCCATTCGTCTTCTTGATCGTCAACTTCGTCGTCCCCTGCTGTCCAGCCACTGACCACGATCCCTTCTTGACCTGAGGACTCGAAACAGGAGGACTACTACGAATCCTCTTGTTTTCTTCGGTTAGTCGCCGTATCTCCATCTTCGCTGCCCTCAATTCTTCCTTAAGTTGCTGGTAAAGTTGCTCGATGGAGGGCATCTTGGTTCAGTCCACGGGAGCAAACAAACACTTCTTCACAGAGTTAAGTACAGGTCAGCACTCAAAGTGAATGGATTTAAGTTAGATAAGTTTAGATTTAGAAAGGATACTGGAAAGTATTGGTTTGGAAATAGGGTAGCTGATGAGTGGAACAGTCTTCCTAGTTGGGTTATTGAGGCTAGGACTTTGGGTAGTTTCAAATTTAGGTTGGATAAATACATGAGTGAGAGGGGTTGGATTTGAGTGGGACTTGCATATCAGAGCTTATTTCTTGGGTAGCATTGAAAATTGGGTTGGGCAAATGTTTTGTTAGTGGGATGGATTGTAAAGGACCTGCCTAGTATGGGCCAACAGGCCTGCTGCAGTGTTCCTCCTTTCTTATGTTCTTATGTTATGTTCTTACATTTATATATATATATTTTTTTTGATTTTCAAAAAGTTGAGAAAGTTGTATCAAGCAAGTCCATGCTCGACATGAATATAATTGAATCTTGTTTCATAAAAAGCAGTTTTGACAATAATATGAATATTTCCTTTGGTTTATGTAAATTAGATCCATTTAAAATTAATAGAATTTGGGAAGAATTTAATAATACATTGGACAAATAATAAACTTTAAAATTCTTAATTCTTGGGTAGGATAGTTTGTTCGTGGGTTGTGTGAAGGACCTGTCTAGTTGGGGCAGCAGGCCTGCTGCAGTGTTCCCTTTCTTATGAGTCGCGCGTCAGGTGTTGCTTTGTTGTGGAATGTGATAGTGAGGTGTGGGCTAGACCCTTTATATGCCTTCCTTTGAAGTATTACTTTTATTGTTCCTTGATTATGTGAGTAATCACGAAAACGCTTGGAATTTCTCTATTCTTTCACAGCGGTTATTTTGCATATTTGGAAATCACCTGTTTAAGAACATAAGAACATAAGAAAGGAGGAACACTGCAGCAGGCCTGTTGGTCCATACTAGGCAGGTACTTCACAATTCATCCCACTAACAAACATTTGACCAACCCAATTTTCAATGCTACTCAAGAAATAAGCTCTGATGTGCAAGTCCCACTCAAATCCAACCCCTCCCACTCATGTACTTATCCAACCTAAATTTGAAACTACCCAAAGTCCTAGCCTCAATAACCCAACTAGGTAGACTGTTCCACTCATCAACTACCCTATTTCCAAACCAATACTTTCCTATGTCCTTTCTAAATATAAACTTATCTAATTTAAATCCATTACTGCGGGTTCTCTCTTGGAGAGATATCCTCAAGACCTTGTTAATATCCCCTTTATTAATACCTATCTTCCACTTATACACTTCGATCAGGTCTCCCCTCATTCTTCGTCTAACAAGTGAATGTAACTTAAGAGTCTTCAATCTTTCTTCATTAGGAAGATTTCTAATGCTATGTATTAATTTAGTCATCCTACGCTGAATGTTTTCTAACGAATTTATGTCCATTCTGTAATATGGAGACCAGAATTGAGCTGCATAATCTAGGTGAGGCCTTACTAATGATGTATAAAGCTGCAGTATGACCTCTGGACTTCTGTTGCTTACACTTCTTGATATAAAACCCAGTAATCTATTTGCCTTATTACCTACGTTTAGGCATTGCTGTCTTGGTTTAAGGTTGCTGCACACCATAACCCCCAAGTCCTTTTCGCAATCTGTATGGCTAAGTTCTACATTATTTAACTTATAAGTGCTAGGGTTATGGACACTCCCGAGCTTCAGAACCTTGCATTTATCTACATTGAACTGCATCTGCCACTTTTCTGACCAAGAGTAGAGTTTGTCTAAATCCTCCTGAAGTTCCCTAACATCTACGTTTGAATCAATTATCCTACCTATCTTCGTGTCATCAGCGAATTTGCTCATATCACTAGTAAATCCTTCATCAAGATCATTGATATATATTATAAACAACAACGGGCCCAAGACTGATCCCTGTGAAACGCCACTTGTTACTGATCCCCACTCGGAATTAACCCCATTTATGGACACTCTCTGCTTCCTGTCTGTGAGCCATGATTCAATCCACGAGAGCACCCTTCCCCCAATTCCATGAGCTGCTACTTTCTTCAACAGTCTTTGGTGCGGAACTCTATCAAATGCCTTACTAAAATCTAAGTAAATAATATCAAATTCTTTATCGTGGTCAACAGCCTCAAAAGCTTTACTGAAGAAAGTTAATAAATTAGTTAGACAAGACCGGCCTCTTGTGAATCCATGCTGAGTATCATTAATCAAGCTATGCTTATCGAGATGGCTTCTTATAATCTGAGCTATAATTGACTAGTAATTTGCCTACAATTCAGGTCAGGCTTATTGGGCGGTAATTTGACGGTAACGACTTGTCCCCTGTTTTAAAAATAGGAATTACATTAGCCATCTTCCACATATCAGACACTACACCTGTTTGAAGAGATAAATTAAAAATATTAGTTAATAGTTCACAGACTTAAATTTTGCATTCCTTTAGAACCCTTGAAAAAACCTCATCAGGACCCGGTGACTTATTTTGCTTCAGTCGGTCTATCTGCTTCACAACCATTTCACTAGTGACTGTGATGTTACATAATTTATCTTCTTCTGGCCCACTATAAAAATTAATTTCCGGAATATTATTAGTGTCTTCATGTGTAAAAATCGAGAGAAAATAATTATTTAAAATCGAGCACATTTCATTCTCTTTGTCAGTAAGATGCCCATAGTTATTTTTAAGGGGACCTATCTTATCTCTGACTTTTGTTCTATATACCTGGAAAAAACTTTTTGGGTTAGTTTTAGAATCCCTAGCAACTATAATTTCATAGTCCCTTTTAGCTTTTCTTATCCCCTTTTTAATGTCCCTCTTAATGTCAATATACTGATTCATAAGATGACCCTCGCCTCTTTTGATATGCCTATAAATTCCTTTCTTATGCCCTAGTAGATATTTCAGCCTATTATTCTGTGATATTATTGCATATATATATATATATATATATATATATATATATATATATATATATATATATATATATATATATATATATATATATATATATATATATATGTGTGTGTGTGTCGTGCCGAATAAGCAGAACTTGCGATCTTGGCTTAAATAGCAACGCTAATCTTGCCATATAGGACAAGTGAAAATTTATGTATGTAATAATTTCGCCAAAATCATTCCGAACCTAACGACAAAAATATATTTCACTGTGTTTGTTTAGTATTAAATTATTGTAAACAAATCTAAAATATTTTTAGTTGGGTTAGGCTAAAATAAATTTTTCTTGTTATAATAAGGTTAGGTAAGTTTTCTAAGATTCTTTTGTAGCAAAATTTATTTTTTTTATATTAACATTAATGAAAAAAATATATCTTTAAACGTATAAGAGGAAATTTTAGAAAGGATTTAATTTTAAATGAGTTCTTGCTAATTGACCAGTTTTACATATTCGGCACGACATATATATATATATATATATATATATATATATATATATATATATATATATATATATATATATATATATATATGCATATATATATATATATATATATATATATATATATATATATATATATATATATATATATATATATATATATATATTTATATATATATATATGGAAAACAACCACTGTGAAAGAATAGTGAAATTCCAATCGCTTTCGCGACTTCTCACATTATCAAGGAACTATAAAGACAATACATCAAAGGAAGGCATATAAAGGGTCGAGACCACACCTCACCATCACATCTCACAACAAAACATCTGACGCGCGACGACACCCGACTCATAAGAAAGGAGGAACACTGCAGCCGGCCTACTGGCAATACTAGACAGGTCCTTCACGACATTCCTCTACCCAAGATTTAAGATTTATTATTTGTCCAATGTATTAAATTCTTCCCAAATTTTATTAATATTCATGAATCTAATTTATATATATATTCATATTATTTTCAAAAGTGCTTTTTATGAAACAGAATTCAATTATATTCCTGTCGACCATGGACTTGCTTGATACAACTTTCTCAACTGTTTGAAAATCAATTGGATGGTTAAAATCTCTCATATGTCTTCCTTTCATGTATTGTCTTTATAAACCATACCCCCGGCCGGGATTGAACCCGCGGTCATAGAGTCTCAAAACTCCAGCCCGTCGCGCTAGCCACTAGA
>NC_091369.1:16455772-16465772 GCF_038502225.1 Cherax quadricarinatus
GCCTTCTGGAACGAATTATGTTCGTAACTCGAGATACAACTGTAATAATAATAGCAATAATAATAACAATAAGCAGAAACCAACGTGAATTATTCGAGTATGCCAATAACACTGGCGAAAACTGGGATGAAGAGGATTCAACAGATGTAATGTACCTAGATTTCCAGATAACCTTCGACAGGGTATACCATGGGAAAGTGATGGTTAAAATGAAAGCACGTTGCATAGAAAATACATTTCATGCCTTTTAAGTGCCTGGCTCAAACAACACAATGTTATTTATAGTCTACGTGAGAGGATTGTCATAAAGTGCGGAGCTCCCCTGGTATCTGTTCTTTGTTGAGTCCTCTCCACAATGTAATTAAATAGGTAAAAATGGGAGATTTGGGGACAAGCGCAACATCCAAAGCAGATTATTTGAGTATTCCGAGTGATATGGAAAGGTTGACGCTTAGGCTGCAGTGAAATATGAGTTCCAATGTAGACTAGAGCAAAGTAATGCAGTTGTGTACAAATATCTCAAATATGAAACAAGAGAAGAAAAAGATTTTGGAGGGGTGTTAATGTTGCAGTTTAAAAACTGTAGTGTAAAGCACCCTTCTGGCAAGACAGTGATGGAGTGAATGATGGTGAAAGTTTTTCTTTTTCGGGCCACCCTGCCTTGGTGGGAATCGGCCAGTGTGATAATAAAAAATAAATAAATATCTCAAATATGAATACAAGAGAAGAAAACGATTTTGGAACAATTTTTGTGTACAAATATCTCAAATATGAAACATGAGAAGAAAAAGCGAGAGAGCAATATAGCTAATAGAATGCTAAGTTTCATAGCTACAAATTCGAACACAAAATACCAGACACCATATTGATTTTTCTTAATGCATTTATTAGATTGTATCGAAAATATGCCATCCAGATTTTCCTTGCAACCACATACAGGTGAGTAAACACACACACACACACACACACACACACACACACACACACACACACACACACACACACACACACATAAAGCACAGACTGAATAGGATGATAACATGAAATTAAAATGTGTGTACATGAAACAAAGTTACTACCCCGGTGCCACCCCTGGGTCGACAGGGCACTAGACGATGCCATGTTGTCTATATTCTCACAAGAAGAGACTCGGAGTGGACAACAATTAAAATATATTAAAAAAAAAGGAAAATAAAAAGGGGAAATAACTAAAATTTAAGAGAGAAAAGAAAGGTAGGTTTCAATTCTCTCAGTTAAGAATATGCTGCCAGTAGAAGAGAGGGACACGGAATTTGAGTTAGAGCAAGGAAACTCCAGCAGGAATAAAACAGGATAATTAAGACAAAAGGTTTGTTCTGACGTACTGGATCTTAGTGTAGCTTGGCATGAAAACTAAGCAGTAGGCACCTTATTAGGGAAAAGATATGGTTATATATATATATATATATATATATATATATATATATATATATATATATATATATATATATATATATACAAACACTGATCTCTGGCTGAAGGAGACTCGAACCTACGAACCTTGGAACAGGGTACGCAGTGCTATACCAAACTCACCACACTTGGTCCAGTGTGGTGAGTTTGGTATAGCACTGCGTACCCTGTTCCAAGGTTCGTAGGTTCGAGTCTCCTTCAGCCAGAGATCAGTGTTTGTGTATATTTCGCATGCTCTCGCGAATTCCTTGCATATATATATATATATATATATATATATATATATATATATATATATATATATATATATATATACATGGACCGTATATACATGACTCAAGGGATTAATAAAACATACCCATATAAAAAAAAAACCCACAATAAACATACACACATTACAGATGAATCTGAAATTGGACACCAACAGAAAAAGAAAAATCAACACTGGGAACCAATTACTTAAAATATAAATACAGCCCTAACTCTTACTATCTCAGAACACACCTAACTATTTATGATCATAGATAAAAATTATGGCTTTCACTCCACAGATCTCCAAGGAACTCCCGTGCCTTATCATGCTGTATCTGCATACTTCCCTGATCCAGTTAGCTTATATATTCCTTCTTCAGGGTAGCACAGAGCCCTTCAGGTCATTAGATTATATGCCTGGTTTGGTGGACTCTATTAATCCTCTGGCATTTCTCTAGAGTGCCTGGTTTGGTTGGCTCTAAGTCTCTGGCATATCTTCAGGTGTGTCTGGTTGCTGCTAAACTTTGTTAGCGGCTGACAGCGGGTACTGAATTAGAAAAAAGTTGCTCAAGCCGGCATAGGTGTGGAGTGGGACTTACGTTTATACAAGTCTTACCCTCCAGTTCCCTCCAAGCTGTTAGACCAGATCTCATTCCCTATACACAGCCTCTTTGAAAAACTCCTTAACGGTGGCTCAAACTTAATCACTACACCTTATTAACACTGGCATTAAGTATTATAGTGAATAATGACACTTAGAAAAATTATCTAACACACAAGAAAATTAATTTATACATTACATTGCACCTATACAATATTCCTGTGAAATCGTATTGGAACCACTAACAATGGAACTATGCTAGAATTGCCATTCCATTAATACATTTTTTAGTTAATTTACATATTTTACAGTAATAAGGATATTAGATAAATAACTAAAAGGCACAATACCGTGACTGGAACAATACACAAATAACCCGGACATAGGAGAAAGAAGCTTACGACGACGTTTCGGTCCGACTTGGACCATTTACAAAGTCTCCTACATTCGCGTTATTTTTGTATAGGGATATTAGCAAATCATTTACAGATGTTACAGTAATAATAATAATAATAATAATAATAATAATAATAATAATAATAATAATAATAATAATAAAAATAATAATAATAATGAAAGGGGGTAAGGCAGCCGGGATTGATGGGATAAAGATAGAAATGTTAAAAGCAGGTGGGGATATAGTTTTGGAGTGGTTGGTGCAATTATTTAATAAATGTATGGAAGAGGGTAAAGTACCTAGGGATTGGCAGAGAGCATGTATAGTTCCTTTGTATAAAGGCAAAGGGGATAAAAGAGAGTGCAAAAATTATAGGGGGATAAGTCTGTTGAGTGTACCTGGTAAAGTGTATGGTAGAGTTATAATTGAAAGAATTAAGAGGAAGACGGAGAATAGGATAGCAGATGAACAAGGAGGCTTTAGGAAAGGTAGGGGGTGTGTGGACCAGGTGTTTACAGTGAAACATATAAGTGAACAGTATTTAGATAAGGCTAAAGAGGTCTTTGTGGCATTTATGGGATTTGGAAAAGGCGTATGACAGGGTGGATAGGGGGGCAATGTGGCAGATGTTGCAGGTGTATGGTGTAGGAGGTAGGTTACTGAAAGCAGTGAAGAGTTTTTACGAGGATAGTGAGGCTCAAGTTAGAGTATGTAGGAAAGAGGGAAATTATTTCCCAGTAAAAGTAGGCCTTAGACAAGGATATGTGATGTCACCGTGGTTGTTTAATATATTTATAGATGGGGTTGTAAGAGAAGTAAATGCGAGGGTCTTGGCAAGAGGCGTGGAGTTAAAAGATAAAGAATCACACATAAAGTGGGAGTTGTCACAGTTGCTCTTTGCTGATGACACTGTGCTCTTGGGAGATTCTGAAGAGAAGTTGCAGAGATTGGTGGATGAATTTGGTAGGATGTGCAAAAGAAGAAAATTGAAAGTGAATACAGGAAAGAGTAAGGTTATGAGGATAACAAAAAGATTAGGTGATGAAAGATTGGATATCAGATTGGAGGGAGAGTATGGAGGAGGTGAATGTATTCAGATATTTGGGAGTGGACGTGTCAGCGGATGGGTCTATGAAAGATGAGGTAAATCATAGAATTGATGAGGGGAAAAGGGTGAGTTGTGCACTTAGTAGTCTGTGGAGACAAAGAACTTTGTCCTTGGAGGCAAAGAGGGGAATGTATGAGAGTATAGTTTTACCAACGCTCTTATATGGGTGTGAAGCATGGGTGATGAATGTTGCAGCGAGGAGAAGGCTGGAGGCAGTGGAGATGTCATGTCTGAGGGCAATGTGTGGTGTGAATATAATGCAGAGAATTCGTAGTTTGGAAGTTAGGAGGAGGTGCGGGATTACCAAAACTGTTGTCCAGAGGGCTGAGGAAGGGTTGTTGAGGTGGTTCGGACATGTAGAGAGAATGGAGCGAAACAGAATAACTTCAAGAGTGTATCAGTCTGTAGTGGAAGGAAGGCGGGGTAGGGGTCGGCCTAGGAAAGGTTGGAGGGAGGGGGTAAAGGAGGTTTTGTGTGCGAGGGGCTTGGACTTCCAGCAGGCATGCGTGAGCGTGTTTGATAGGAGTGAATGGAGACAAATGGTTATTAATACTTGACGTGCTGTTGGAGTGTGAGCAAAGTAACATTTATGAAGGGGTTCAGGGAAACCGGCAGGCCGGACTTGAGTCCTGGAGATGGGAAGTACAGTGCCTGCACTCTGAAGGAGGGGTGTTAATGTTGCAGTTTAAAAACTGTAGTGTAAAGCACCCTTCTGGCAAGATGGTGATGGAGTGAATGATGGTGAAAGTTTTTCTTTTTCTGGCCACCCTGCCTTGGTGGGAATCGGCCAGTGTGATAAAAAAAATAATAACAATAATAATAATAATAATAATAATAATAATAATGCTGGCAATAATGCTTCCTCAATTAAGCATTTACAATTGGTGTGCATTGCATTTCAATGAATACAATGATGGTATAGGACACTACATGGCTCATTTTTTAATTATCCTGCATTCGTTTCCTACATCTGAGTTCAGGAACCATGCACATAATAAGGAGAGAAGAATATAGATACGAAATACACATTAAGGACAGTCATGAAATTTTCACTATAAACATTTATAAGGCAACTTTGACTCAATACACAAATAACCCGCACATAGAAGATAGGAGCTTACACTAATTTATGAGTCGATGAGCTGATTTGCTATCACACACACACACACACACACACACACACACACACACCACTGCTCCATATAGGCCCCCACCAAGGCTCTCGCTCCCCCAACCCCAATATTCTTGCATGACCACAGTGATAGAAAAGAAACTGAAAGTTTGGAACACAAACGCGGATGGAATAACGAATAAACATGAAGAGTGGAACGAAAGAATCAGTGAAAAATCCCCAGACATCATAGCAGTCACAGAAACAAAACTCGCTGAGACAATAACAGACACAATCTTCCCAACGGGATATCAGATCCTGAGGAAAGATAGAAGGAGTAGAGGGGGAGGAGGGGTTGCACTGCTCATAAAACACCGATGGGGATTTGAGGAAATGGAAGGCATGGACATGACTGGAGAAAGAGACTACATTGTAGGTACAATTCAGTCCGGAGAACATAAAGTAGTCATTGGAGTGATGTATAACCCACCACAGAACTGCAGGAGGCCAAGAGAGGAGTACGAAGAAAACAACAGGGTGATGGTTGACACACTGGCTGAGGTGGCAAGAAGAGCTCACTCTAGCAGAGCAAAGTTACTGGTAATGGGCGATTTCAATCACAGGGAGATCGACTGGGAAAACCTGGAGCCACATGGGGGTCCCAAAACATGGAGAGCCAAGATGATGGATGTGGTACTTGAAAACCTCATGCATCAACATGTCAGGGACACAACCAGAGAAAGAGAGGGGAGGATAAGTCAGCAAGACTGGATCTTGTGTTCACCCTGAGCAGTTCAGACATTGAGGACATCACTTACGAGAGGCCCCTTGGAGCTAGCGATCACGTGGTTCTGAGTTTTGATTATATAGTAGAGTTACAAGTGAAGAAGGTAACAGGAACTGAAGGGGACAGGCCAAACTATAAAAGGGGGGACTATACAGGTATGAGAAACTTCCTGCAGGAGGTTCAGTGGGACAGAGAAATCGTAGGAAAATCAATAAACGAGATGATGGAATATGTGGCAACAAAGTGCAAGGAGGCAGAGGAAAGTTTTGTTCCCAAGGGAAACAGAAAAAATAGGAAGACCAAAACGAGTCCTTGGTTTACCCGAAGGTGTAGGGAGGCAAAAACTAAGTGCAACAGAGAATGGAAAAGGTACAGGAGGCATAGGACCCAGGAAAACAAGGAGATTAATAGAAGAGCGAGAAACGAGTATGCACAGATAAGGAGGGAGGCCCAGCGACAGTATGAAAACGACATAGCATCGAAAGTCAAATCTGGCCCGAAACTGCTGTATAGCCACATTAGGAGGAAGACAACAGTCAAGGACCAGGTGATAAGGCTGAGGAAAGAAGGTGGAGAACTCACAAGAAACGATCAAGAGGTATGTGAGGAGCTCAACATTAGATTTAAGGAAGTATTTACAGTAGAGACAGGAAGGACTCCGGGGGGACAGACAAGATGGGGACACCAGCAAGGAATACACCAACAAGTGTTGGACGACATACATACAGATGAGGAGGAGGTGAAGAAACTGCTAAGGGACATCGATACCTCAAAGGCAATGGGACCGGACATCTCCCCGTGGGTCCTTAGAGAGGGAGCAGATATGTTGTGCGTGCCACTTACCACAATCTTCAACACGTCCCTGGAAATTGGGCAACTACCTGAGGTATGGAAGACGGCAAATGTAGTTCCCATTTTTAAAAAAGGAGACAGAAAAGAGGCACTAAACTATAGACCTGTGTCATTGACGTGTATAGTATGCAAAATTATGGAGAAGATTATCAGGTGGAGAGTGGTGGAGCACCTGGAACGGAACAAGAGTATAAATGCCAACCAGCACGGATTCATGGAAGGCAAATCCTGTGTCACAAACCTTCTGGAGTTTTATGATAAAATAACAGAAGTAAGACACGAGAGAGAGGGGTGGGTTGATTGCATCTTCTTGGACTGCAAGAAGGCCTTTGACACAGTTCCTCACAAGAGATTAGTGCAGAAGCTAGAGCATCAGGCGCATATAACAGGAAGAGCACTGCAATGGATCAGAGAATACCTGACAGGGAGGCAACAACGAGTCATGGTACGTAATGATGTATCACAGTGGGCACCCGTGACGAGCGGGGTCCCACAGGGGTCGGTCCTAGGACCAGGGCTATTTTTGGTATATGTGAACGACATGATGGAAGGGTTAGACTCAGAAGTGTCCCTGTTTGCAGATGATGTGAAGTTAATGAGGAGAATTAAATCTGATGAGGACCAGGCAGGACTTCAAAGAGACCTGGACAGACTGGACACCTGGTCCAGCAAATGGCTTCTCGAATTTAATCCTGCCAAATGCAAAGTCATGAAGATAGGGGAAGGGCACAGAAGACCACAGACAGAGTATAGGCTAGGTGGCCAAAGACTGCAAACCTCACTCAAGGAGAAAGATCTTGGGGTGAGTATAACACCGAGCATGTCTCCGGAAGCACACATCAATCAGATAACTGCTGCAGCATATGGGCGCCTGGCAAACCTGAGAACAGCATTCCGATACCTCAGTAAGGAATCGTTCAAGACACTGTACACCGTGTATGTCAGGCCCATACTGGAGTATGCAGCACCTGTTTGGAACCCGCACTTGATAAAGCACGTCAAGAAACTAGAGAAAGTACAAAGGTTTGCGACAAGGTTAGTTCCAGAGCTAATGGGAATGTCCTATGAAGAAAGATTAAGGGAAATCGGCCTGACGACACTGGAGGTCAGGAGGGTCAGGGGAGACATGATAACGACATATAAAATACTGCGTGGAATAGACAAGTTGGAAAAAGACAGGATGTTCCAGGGAGGGGACACAGAAACAAGAGGCCACAATTGGAAGTTGAAGACACAAATGAGTCAGAGAGATATTAGGAAGTATTTCTTCAGTCATAGAGTTGTAAGGGAGTGGAATAGCCTAGAAAATGACGTAGTGGAGGCAGGAACCATACACAGTTTTAAGACGAGGTTTGATAAAGCTCATGGAGCGGGGAGAGAGAGGGCCCTGTAGCAACCGGTGAAGAGGCGGGGCCAGGAGCTAAGACTCGACCCCTGCAACCACAAATAGGTGAGTACACACACACAGGAGGGTCAGGGGAGACATGATAACGACATATAAAATACTGCGCGGAATAGACAAGGTGGACAAAGACGGGATGTTCCAGAGAAGGTACACAGACACAAGAGGTCACAATTGGAAGTTGAAGACTCAGATGAATCAAAGGGATGTTAGGAAGTATTTCTTCAGTCATAGAGTAGTCAGGCCGTGGAATAGCCTAGAAAGTGACGTAGTGGAGGCGGGAACCATACATAGTTTTAAGGCGAGGTATGATAAAGCTCATGGGGCAGGGAGAGAGAGGACCTAGTAGCAATCAGCGAAGAGGCAGGGCCAGGAGCTATGAATCGACCCCTGCAATCAAAAATAGGTGAGTACAAATAGGTGAGTACACACACACACACAAGGGAAGCTGAGAGGTTAATGCTTGACAATGAGTCCACGTATCGGACAGGTTTAGAAGGTGAAAAGACAGTGAGATTAGATGTATTTCGGAAGAAAATCAGTATTTTAACTTTCCCAGTTTTTTCTATAAAAATAGGTAAATTGAGACTAACAGAGATGTCGAGTAATATAGAAAAAAATTGGAGAAATGAAAGATATTGGATAGCCATAATGGCAGAGCTAGGGTTAGGGTTATTACTAAATGTCTAGACCTGGTAAAGATGTAAGGGAGAAGACCCAAGGAGTTATTAAAAAGAGTAAAGCTGAATAATGAGACAAATAAAAATGGTAAACCTGGGTTGGAGGGCCCTAAAATTGTCTTAAATTCATTGTGAAGGGTGGATACAGTTTTAAATCATAAAGTCATCGAGATGATGCGGCTCAAAAAAGAACTGGAATAAATAGAAATCCCAGGAATGTTGATATCCAGTTCAGGTTGAGTGAGAGGAAATTTGAGGATGGTTCAAAGATGGAAAATATTCGGTATTCGGTATCCAGACCAGAGATGTGGTGAGATGGGTAAGGAAGAAGGATGGGTAAGGATAGAAATTTTGGAAAAGGGTGGGAGGGGGGAGAGAGGTAGGATATAAAAGGTTATCATTTTCAGGTTTTTTCTAATAATGTTGGTTTGTGAGTAAAAGTTTCTGTTTTAATTGGAAGTTTGGAGAAGAAGTTAACGATAGAAAATAAAATGTATCCTAGGATGAATATCAAGAAAAGATATATTTTTTTTCATTAATGTTAATGTAAAAATTTATAATTTTGCACTAAAGGAATCTTAGAAAACTTACCTAACCTTATTATAACAAGAGTAATTTATTTTAGCCTAACCCAACTAAATATATTTTAGATTTGTTTACAATAATTTAATACTAAACAAACACAGTGAAATATATTTTTTTTCGTTAGGTTAAGAATTATTTTGGCGAAATTATTCCATACAAAAATTTTCGCTTGTCCTATATGGCAAGATGAGCGTTGCTATTTAAGCCAAGATCGCAAGTTCTGCCTATTCGGCACGACATTATATATATATATATATATATATATATATATATATATATATATATATATATATATATATATATAGCTATGCACACTTATATATATATGGGCATACATGATATATAAGTAGCTATGCACACTTATGTACACTATGGACAGGAGAGAGAAAGCACTGTACTCAGCCAGCTGCTATAAGAATCTGGCAAATGCTGACCACGAGTATCACCACGTCGTCTCAGCACTTGGCAGGCCCGCCTGTGATTGGACAATGAACCAAGGTACTAATATAATGATGGGTACCCGTATAGTTAAACTCTTAGTACCTGGTTCGCTGGTTGGGAGGCAGCCTACATGGGAGTGTGCACATACGCCGAATAAAATGTAACATACTCTTCACATGTCACACTGATGAACCCCCCAACTCTGTTCCACATGTATTTTCTGTATGTTATTGTACTTCACTTTAGTGTTGTTCTATTGTTCGTATGTGTTATTTTGTACCTCTATTGTTATTCTGATTTATTGTGTGGTATTTTGCTTTTCTTGTGTGTTT
>NC_091369.1:16470772-16516508 GCF_038502225.1 Cherax quadricarinatus
TTACTCTCATCTTGTCGGTATTATATACCATTCGTACACAACTGTCTGAGGTGTGGAAGACAGCAAATGTAGTACCAGAATTTTAAAAAAGGAGACAGACAGACAGTATTAAACCACAGACCAGTGTCACTGACATGTATAGTATGCAAAGTCATGGAGAAGATTATTAGAAGAGTGGTGGAGCACCTAAGAGGAATGAGCTTATAAATGATAACTAGCACGGTATCAAGGAAGGAAAGTCCTGTGTCACAAACCTACTAGAGTTTTATGACAGGGTGACTGATGTAAGACAAGAGAGAGAGAGAGAGAGAGAGAGAGAGAGAGAGAGAGAGAGAGAGAGAGAGAGAGAGAGAGAGAGAGAGAGAGAGAGAGAGAGAGAGAGAGAGAGAGAGAGAGAGAGAAACAGACAGACAGACAGACGAGGAGTAGATTGTATTTTATTTGACTGTAAGAAGGCTGTAGATACAGTTCCACACAAGTGATTAGTGCAAAAGCTAGAGGAGAAGGCAGCAATAACAGGAAAGGCATTGCAGTGGATCAGTGAATAACTGATAGGAAGGAAACAATGAGACATGGTAAGTGACGAGGTGTCAGAATGGGCTACTATGACGAGTAGGGATCCACAGGGGTCTGTCCTAGGACCGATGCTATTTCTGGTGTATGTGAATGACAACACGGAAGGGATAGATTCAAAGGTGTCCCTGTTTGCAGACAATGTGAAACTAATGCGAAGAATTAAATCGGATAAGGTTTATTTAGGATTACAAAGGGATCTGAAGATGTTGTAAACCTGGTCTAGCAAATGGCTCCTTGAATTTAACCTTACCACGTGCAAAGTCATGAAACTGGGGAAGGTCAAAGAAAACTGCAGACTAGGGGAGCAAGGACTATAAACCACATCTCTTGAGGAGCACATCAAGCAAATAACTGCTGCAGTATATGGGCGCCTGGCAAACCTAAGGATAGTGTTTTATCACCTTAGTAAGGAATCTTTCAAGACTCTGTACACAGTGTATGTCAGGTCCATACTGGAGTATGCAGAATCAGTATGGAACTCACACCTGGTCAAGCACATCAGGAAATTAGAGAAAGTGCAAAGGTTTGCAACAAGACTAGTAGAGGAGGTTACGGAAATCGACCTGACGACACTGGAGGACAGGAGGGGGAGTGAGGGAGACATGATAACGACATAAAATACTGAGAGGAGCTGACAAGATGGATAGGTACAGAATGTTTCAGAGATGGGACACAGCAACAACGGGTGAAAACGAACAGGAAGTTGAAGACTCAGATGCGTCAAACGGATGTTAGGAAGTATTTCTTCAGTCATAAAGTTGCCAGGAAGTGGAACAATCTGGAGAGTGATATAATAGCAGGGAGAGTGGACCTAGTTGTGACCAGTGAAGAGGCAGGGCCAGGAGCTGTGACTCGGCCCCTGCAACCACAATTAGGTGAGTACTATTATGTTTAGTACATACACACACACACACACTCAATCAAAAATAATGTATCTTACACTGCTGGTTTAAGTTCCTGTATTACACTGTATTATTCTTGTGTGTTTTACGATAGTTGAGTGTCGAGGTATTGTTCTATATTACTGTCTTGTTCTTGTGTGTTCCTGTATAATTCTTGTGTGTTGCTATATTCTTCTGTGTTACTCTTCCAGTTTTATGAATCACTGTTCCATTTGGACTTGCATATTACTGTCTTGTTCTTGTGTGTTCCTGTATAATTCTTGTGTGTTGCTATATTCTTCTGTGTTACTCTTCCAGTTTTATGAATCACTGTTCCATTTGGACTTGCATATTACTGTCTTGTTCTTGTGTGTTGCTGTATAATGTTGGCTATATTCTTCTGTGCAGTTTTATGAATCACTGTTCCATTTGGTCTTGCATGTTACTGTCTTGTTCTTGTGTGTTGCTGTATAATTCTTGTGTGTTGCTATATTCTTCTGTGTTACTCTTCCAGTTTTATGAATCACTGTTCCATTTGGACTTGCATATTACTGTCTTGTTCTTGTGTGTTGCTGTATAATTCTTGTGTGTTGCTATATTCTTCTGTGTTACTCTTCCAGTTTTATGAATCACTGTTCCATTTGGTCTTGCATATTACTGTCTTGTTCTTGTGTGTTGCTGTATAATTCTTGTGTGTTGCTATATTCTTCTGTGTTACTCTTCCAGTTTTATGAATCACTGTTCCATTTGGTCTTGCATATTACTGTCTTGTTCTTGTCAAACTATTCCGTTTTTATGCTACCACGAATTTTAATGAACATTTATGTTAAAGTAATTAACTGAATGTTAACTTACTTTTCCCCATGTTTCTGAGCCGTTCTTGTTTTTACTTTAAGAACATAACATAAGAAAGAAGGAACACTGCAACAGGCCTACTGACCCATGCGGAGCAGGTCCATGTCTCCCCCCCCCCCGGATTATTTATTTATTGTTCTTGTACATTACTGCAATGTAATATTGTACTACACTGTTTTAATGTTTTCTCGATCAGTACTTGTTCGTTACCTTAATTAAGGGGGTAAGTCAAAAATACACTTTTTTTCCTATTAATCCGATTTCAAATAAATTTTTACAGTAATTTAAAAAGTTTTTCAAACTTGCACATCGTAATTGTTATTTGGTTTGCCTATAAATATAGAAGGAAAAAATAATTAGGCGATTTTTATAACGTGTCACTCAAGTACCGAATTTGCAAAATTGGTAAAATATACAATGTTCTAGTTGATCTTACGTGAATGGTAAAAGACTAAAGAACAATGTAACAACTGGATATGTCCGACATGTCAACATCTCGGATTTAAAAGAAAATGTTGAAATTGGTGTTTTTTTAAGGAATTTTCTGCGAAAAAATCAATAAAACAAAAATGGTAAAGACTGTTTCAAATCCCAGTTGTTACTTTGTAAGAATATTATTGCTCAATAATGTCTGCAAAAAATCAAGAAAATATGTTCAAAAAATAACTGAAAATTCAATTGGGAAAGGAGAATAAATTACTTCTGAGAAAATATGACTATTATTTGCTATGGAAATCTACGGACATGTTACACCATACGTCAGGTGACGAGCAACCCCCCACCCCCCACCATTTTAGTACTGCGAGGGTAACTGTGACTGCGACTGTGACTGTGACTGTGACTGTGACTGCGACTGTGACTGTGACTGTGACTGTGACTGTGACTGTGACTGCGACTGTGACTGTGACTGTGACTGCGACTGTGACTGTGACTGTGACTGTGACTGCGACTGCGACTGTGACTGTGACTGCGACTGCGACTGTGACTGTGACTGTGACTGTGACTGCGACTGCGACTGTGACTGTGACTGTGACTGTGACTGTGACTGTAACTGTGACTGTGACTGTGACTGTGACTGTGACTGCGACTGTGACTGTGACTGCGACTGTGACTGTGACTGTGACAGTGACTGTGACTGCGACTGTGACTGTGACTGCGACTGCGACTGTGACTGTGACTGTGACTGTGACTGTGACTGCGACTGTGACTGTGACTGTGACTGTGACTGTGACTGCGACTGTGACTGTGACTGTGACTGTGACTGCGACTGTGACTGTGACTGTGACTGCGACTGTGACTGTGACTGTGACTGTGACTGTGACTGCGACTGTGACTGTGACTGTGACTGTGACTGTGACTGGGACTGTGACTGTGACTGTGACTGTGACTGTGACTGTGACTGCGACTGCGACTGTGACTGTGACTGCGACTGTGACTGTGACTGTGACTGTGACTGTGACTGTGACTGCGACTGTGACTGTGACTGTGACTGTGACTGCGACTGTGACTGTGACTGTGACTGTGACTGTGACTGCGACTGTGACTGTGACTGCGACTGCGACTGTGACTGTGACTGTGACTGTGACTGTGACTGCGACTGTGACTGTGACTGTGACTGTGACTGCGAAGACCTATATACGAGCATCAGAAAAGGTGCCAAGTAGTGTATTTTCCGAGAAAAAGCTTTCACAATACTAATAATTTTCTGAGTTTAAAAATTACTACAATACAATATGGCATCCTGTCCTTTTGATACATAACAAAAATAAAATTGTTGTAAAAAACACTTAGATAAATGGAATAAACAAGCAAATTGCATCAAAATGTCGCCAGATTTATGCACTATTTTTCAGTAAGAAAAAACTGCATTTCATATATTTTTTTCCTGTGAATATGCCTCTTTAAATACCGTTCTTGTATGTTGATGCACTGTTGATTTATGTTGTATTTTTCACACCATACCCCCGGCCGGGATTGAACCCGCGGTCATAGAGTCTCAAAACTCCAGCCCGTCGCGTTAGCCACTAGACCAGCTAGCCACAATAAGATTCATCCAACTAGGTATATTTCTACACCATAGGAAGGTTAGCACAGGCACCACTGTGACCACAAATGCAAGTTTTTACAGACGAATCTCCAGCTAGCGTGGCCGTGACGAACTCTAGCTCAAGTCCCTTCACTGCCGTCAACATGACTCAAGAAATCGTAATGACACGATTGCAAACAAACCATACCCCCGGCCGGGATTGAACCCGCGGTCATACGATTTCTTGAGTCATGTTGACGGCAGTGAAGGGACTTGAGCTAGAGTTCGTCACGGCCACGCTAGCTGGAGATTCGTCTGTAAAAACTTGCATTTGTGGTCACAGTGGTGCCTGTGCTAACCTTCCTATGGTGTAGAAATATACCTAGTTGGATGAATATTTTTGTGGCTAGCTGGTCTAGTGGCTAACGCGACGGGCTGGAGTTTTGAGATTCTATGACCGCGGGTTCAATCCCGACCGGGGGTATGGTGTGTTTGCAATCGTGTCATTACGATTTCTTGAGTTGTATTTTTCACATTTGTTAAATGCTACACACAACCATTAACAAAAAGCACTCCAAACTTTCCTAATACACCTTCCCAGAATTCCCATAAGATTTATCTAACTCTCAGGACCCCTATCTCTCTCTCACATCTAAACTTGTCTCCCTTATACATTATTAACACAAATATCATAATCCAAAACTATCATTATATGACAGCCATCACGGTTGCGGGGAAATCCTCAGTCACAAACCCATTGGAGTTCAATGACATGGTAAGAGAAGTAAGACAGGAGAGAGAAAGCAAGTGGGTAGAATGCAATTTTTTGGATTGGCACAAGAGGTTGGTACAAAAGTTAGAAGCGCAGGCAGGTAAAGCAGGAAAAAATCACTGCAGTGAATTAGGAAAAAAACAAACAGGAAGGAAACGAGTGATGGTACGTGACGAGGTGCCCGAGCGGGGTTCCACAAGAATCAGATTTAGGATCGGTACTGTTTCTGGTAAATGTGAATAACATGATGGAAAGGATAGGGTTAGAGGTGTTCTTGTTTGCAGACGGCATGAAGCTAAAGTTGAGCATTCGAACTGACGAGGATCAAGGAAGACTACAAATGGATGTGGAGAAGTTACAAATCTGGTCCGACAAATTGTTTCCTGAGTTTAACGCTAACAAATGCAAAATCAAAAAGCTTAGGGAAGGATAAAGAAGACCGCAGATGGAATACATATTCGGGGGTCAAAGGCTCCTAACCTCACTCAAGGAAATGGATCTTTGGGTGAATATCATAATGAGCACATCAACCAAATAACTGGAGCAGCATATGCACTTGTGGCTAACCTAAGAATAGCATTTCGACACTTAAATAAGGAGTCATTGACGATGCTGTACTCCGTATACGTCAGGCTCAAATTGGAGTATGCAGCACCGAAATGGAATCCACACCTGGTCAGGGCATGTCAGAAAATTAGACAAAGTGCAAAGGTTTCCAAAAAGACTAGTCCCAGAGCCAAAGAGTATGGCCTCTGAGGAAAGGTTAAGGTACTTCAACCTGACGACACTAGGGGACAGGACGGAAAAGAGGCACATGATAACGATGTATAAAATAATGAGTGAAATTAACATGGTGGACAGAGCCAGAATGTTTCAGAGATGAGACACAGGAATAAAGGGATACAATTGTAAGTTGAAAACTCAGGTGAGTCATATAGATGTTAGGAAGCATTTCTTCTGTGGAACAACCTAGGGATTTGAGTAGTGTTTGCAGGATCCAGCCAAAGCTTTAAGAAGAGGTACGATAAAAGCTATTTGAAAATAGAGTGGACCACAAATAGGTGAGTACATATAGGTGAGTACACACACACACACACACACACACACACACACACACACACACACACACACACACAAACACACACACACACACACACACACACACACACACACACACACACACACACACACACACACACACACACACATACACACACAACACACACACACACACACACACACACATACACACACACACACACACACACACACACACGCACACACACACACACACACACACAACACACACACACACACACACACACACACACACACACACACACACACACACACACACACACACACACACACACACACACACACACACACACACACACACACACACACACACACACACACACACACACACACACACACACACACACAACACACACACACACACACACACACACACAAACACACACACACACACACACACACACACACACACACACACACACACACACACACACACACACACACACACACACACAAATAACTCTCCGGGAATAAAACTGACCATTATGAGCCAATTTTTTGATGAAAAAAAAGATTTTATCAGCCAGTCCAGCAACCTGGCAAATTCGCCACTTTGTTAATGTATTCGATACTGCAGTTTTATGATGTATTGCATATTGACAACCGTAGCAACAAAAATCTCGTTTTTGCAACAATGGGTTGCTTATCTTTATTAACTATTGCTATGTTAAAATATACGTCCGCTTTCCTTTGCATGCCCAGTCAGTTCTTCTTTATTTATGTGTTCTCTTTCTTATCACTTTTTCAATCACAGTTTTGATATACACATTATTTACATTAAAACAATAGACATTCTGTTTATTTTACTTTAAAACACTTGGCAATAGACTAACATTGCTCTTTGGAACTGTGTGATAGGCAAAGAGAGGCACAAACACAAGTGTTGCACAAATCAACGACACACTAAAGATGGTGTTAATGTGTAATGCTGGAAGCACAAGTGCAGCTCCTGGCCCCATTTCAGAGGGTGAGGTAATCAGGTGTAACTTGACCACATAAATGGTAAGCTTTATTGTGGTAATTAAAACAATCTCAGAGTTTTACAAACTTCTATTGACATTGTGAATATTTATAAACAATCTCAAGATTACATATCATATGGTGTTATATGATAAGAAATTTACTACATATAAATTTTACTCATCCTAGGTATACATTTTTCATGGTAAGACATACAACATTAAGATGTATGCAAAACATCCAAATTTGATCTTATTTTCATTGGTATATCAGTGTGACCGTATCTTAATGATACCTTGAGATACCTTGTATCATCAGAGTCAGACAACCCCATCTTGTTAATCAATACTGCACACATTTCTCCGTTCACATTACTAATCAATTTACACTCGAATGCTTCCTTATGAGGATTAGATAAAACATTCTTATAACGAGCCTGAGTTAACAAAGGGACGAAATGGGATGGGATTCCCTTTGCTTTACCGATATTTCCTGTCTCACCGCCCAACTCTACAGAACACAGTTTCGTCCTCATTGCTACTAATTCACTCGTATTATAATGTGACAGTTCAGATTTTAATAATCCTAACTCCCCTTTCCTATTATTATCATACAATGGATGATCTCTGGGGAATTAGAGAAATCCGTATATGGAGCCGATGATTCCCTCCTCGACTCAGTGTATAAATACCTCCATTTTATGCTATATAGGAATCTTGTGATTCACCAAACGAAAAATCATCCCCGTAACGAGGCCTTAACACCTTATACCAAAAGTAATAAAATTTTTGGTATTTTCAAGAATTTGATAACAGAGACAGAGGTTGATTAATAATTTTTGCTTGATAAATGAACAAATTTCTCCTAGAGCCAAATGAGTAATTTTTTTCAGAAATGGATTCTTGGCAGCTTTTCATTATTTATGTATCTGTATGCATGCCCATACTTTGTAATACTAAATAGCGATTTCCAATAAATAGCATTATTAGTCAACTTGAAAGCTTTGGACTTAATGGAGCACGAGTAGCAGTTCTCTGTTCAGTATTAGTTCTAAAAATTTACTCTGTTCATGTAAATATATTACGTGAATTTTCTCTACTTCTAATCCAATATCCATCAACAACTGCAGCAAATCTAAGCTCACTAAGTAATTTTTCTGTGGTAAATGACTAGGGACTAATTTGGTTTTGGTTTTCGGCAACTTTCTACCTTGAGAATTTGAAACAGCTTCATAATAAGGAGATAACAAATCTTCTGACAAAATCATTTGTGAAAGTAACAAGGGGAGATCATATGTACCCCTAGTCACTATAGGATTAACTAGCTTGGTATCGCTCACTATCCAATGCCCTTCATCCTCCTGACATGAAATATTACTCAACCCTAACATCAGCGAAAACATCCTACTTGTGGGAGTGTCTCAATCATCGCATTAAAATCTAGACATGATATGAGTACCCTCCTCCCCTTCTTTTCTTTAAATTTTAGATTTACTAATGGATTATTTGCCTCAGTGAATTGACTGAATGCACTAGTAAAACATCCTCTAAGATTTCGTTTAGTTAGATTATATAATTCATGGGAATGAATCTTCTTGTTAAACTCTTTAGATTTTAACACAAAGACATCTCAACTGAATGATGGTAAACACGTCAATCAAAAGTCCTGTTTATCTTCAGATATAACATTAAGTAATCACCGTAGGTCTTACAATTCCCCAACTGCGAGTAACCATAATCTTTATGGATAATCTCACTATTTCTTAACGATTTAAAGATTTCATCTTCAGGCGGAAACTGTTATTCATCTAGCCTCTTAAAACTATCAATGTAATCATACTTTGTGGATTACAGTAATAATAATAATCACTGTAATCATAGTATAGAACTTGCTTACCTTTGTATAGCAAGGGTCAAACAACCTTAGGAGCGTCTGAGTATACGTCAAATATTTCCCAGCAGTGATATGTTCTGCTAAGCTCATTAGAGATCTGTTTAAAAACTCAAAGAATCTTGAAACCTGACATTATTGACTTCCACTCAAAAGAATTTGAGTGCTTGCTTGGAATGAATCTCGATATTATATTTGGTAACAGTTAATTCTTTCAAAATAATTCCTTGATCACAGGACATATTATAGCAGATCATCATCAGCTTATTTCGTTTACTTTACAATGGAAATTACAGCAAACGCAATATACACCGATATAATTACTGAATGGTAAAGTATGATTGTGACGTCTGTGCTTCGTTTTCGTATCTGCATAGAGATTTTTGACATAATTCACACGTGGTCTGTGATTTACATCGAGTTTTATCTTCTTCACCCATCATTATATTGTACGAATATCTGCTTCCCTTTATACCCACCCAGTCATCATTCACCAGATGTTATAAACACTACCCACTCCATTTGGAAGCATAAAACATCGTTAACACTTTGTTAGCCATTCTCTAATGAATACTCAAATGTATTCACAACTGGGGTAAGCAAATTTTTTTTTAAATACTCCAATTTCAATAAAGAATAAATTAATTTGTTCATGCCATAACTCGTGCCTTACATTTACAGGCGTCCTAATGACAACAAAGATTCGCGACGACTACTAGCAAATGATTAGCTTCTTCCATCTACAGCTCACTCTTATAATCCTCGAGAGAGACAGCATATTAGCCTCTCTAAAGTTTAACATATGTTGAAATTGGTATATTATGATCGGAAAAAATGTAACTGTTATAGTAAATTGGGATCGTTAATTTTCGGTGAACGTCACGTGTTGCCTACTTACCTTTAGGCCTTTAAATTATCTCTCACCTATCTTACATTCAGATCAAAATTCGCCAACCAGTTATGATAAACCATTTCCTTCTAGATATACATAAAACTAGGACACCTCTAATTTGACCTTACCTGGGCGACAGATATAACCTGAGGTGGTGAATTAATTAATGGTAGCTGACGAAATATCACTGCTCTCCCCCCCTTCACAAACACACACACACACACACACACACACACAAGGTTAGTTCCAGACACTATGAGGAAAGATTAAGGGAAACACACACACACACACACACACACACACACACACAAGCACACACACAAACACAAACATTCTCACACACACTTTAAGGACATCCTTAAATTCAGATCAGTAGACCTCCCACCCGACAATAATCGCAAAGACGGAGATGTCGCATTGTTATGGCGATACCTGAGCTAATTAACACACACCTGACCATAAATTCACATCAAAACAACCTACTCAAATATAGGTTTTACACATTTCCCTATTAAAGTAAATGCATTCAAACGAAGGAATTTTATCTAATTCCATCCTTGGTTATGGATCACAAAAGATAAGAAAAAACAATAACTGAGAGAGAAAAGGTAAAGTATGAAGGTGGGACACTTCCCAAGACATGTACGAATAATACTCAAAAACAGGTAAAAATAAATATTATATCAGTCGCACAAGTCCCAGATCTGATGAGCTTTATACAGTTAAGAGTGTTAGCACATACGATAAGTTATGTCGAGACAGTGGTTCATGCAATGAAAAATAATCCAATAATTAGCTGAGTCGGAAAATGGGTATCTTATTAGTCCCATTTCCTGTCAAAATGTTGAGATATTAAATGTTTTATACGAAACTGGTATGAAAACACCAAGGAGAATCGAACCTGAATATTTATAGGTGATTAGTCACTTTTTAAATATGATGGATATTCATGCTGAACTCATCAGAAATCCCAGAGCGCATAATCAATTGAAGGTCAAAGGTCGTGGGATAGCTATTAAGAAATCCCTTAAGCAAAATGCATTACGATGAATTGCCTATTTGTATTTAATGGGCTTACTCAGAAGAGGTGATAAGAGGTGATAAGAGGTGATAAGAGGGGTGAACATATACACAAGTAGCTACTTTAGTATCGTTGTGTTTCCCGGCAACATACCGTCTGTGATAAATGGTTTTGAAAACCATATGCAGTATATGGGAATCTTTATTGAAGAAACGTTTCGCCACACGATTTTTTCAATAAAGATTCACATATGTTGCATAAGTATCTCAATCTTCAACATATCATCTGCTTTCGTCAGTAAGGTTTATAAACCCATTACCTTCGGTAATGTTTTATACGAAGTTGCTTTGAAAATTATAATGTAACCCAAGATTATTTTTATACCAAAAAGAGGTGTGGAAAATTTTGATAATTCTCCTGTAATTTGTGTGTGGTAATTGTAGGGATAATAATGTTTATGTAAATTAGTGCATGTTAATATTGCTAGTGTGACTTATAATTTCCTTATATACTGTCACGATTTGATTAAGTTAGGTGAAATAGCTGTAACTTAGAAGAAATTAATATTCTGATAAGGAAAATGTATTACACATCCAGAATTGTCACTGAATTTAATTAAATGTATGTGTATATGATAACGTTTTTCGGACAGCATAAAAAATGGTGTATCGTGAAAATTGTTCTAATGACTTGTGCCTAATTTAATCGGGTATTATCGATACTGATAGAAATATTATCGGCAGAATTTTATAACGACAAGAGAAGTGCAGATAAAAATATATCTGGAAGTATTTAGATGTATAAAGAATCGGTGTAATAAAGCTGATAAGGATGATAATTCTGGATGCAGTTATTGGACGCATGTTGACCACCAAGTGCATTGCAATAACTAATGTTTGTCTCCAAGTGTATAATTAACTTCAACCAACAGTTAAGTTAGCCAATAATGGCCAATATTAGGTTGCCTTTCTGTTAGAGGCGTTAGGGCATATCATCAATGGAATAAATCGGTAATTGTCTTTAATTTTCCTAATTATGTGCTTAACGTGTGAATAGTAGCGTAAACAATATATATGAGTTAAGTCCCATAACTCTTTCGTAATAATACATTCCTTTAAACTAGGCGGGTGTTACTGCTTATATTATTATAATATATATTAGAATCATATGTTCGTAATCCAAGGTCCCAGAGTGAGTTGGGGAGCTGAGACAGTACACACTGAAGGGCCAACATTGTTTACCTGGAGTTTACCTGGAGAGTGTTCCGGGGGTCAACGCCCCCGCGGCCCGGTCTGTGACCAGGCCTCCTGGTGGATCAGAGCCTGGTCAACCAGGCTGTTGTTGCTGGCTGCACGCAAACCAACGTACGAGCCACAGCCCGGCTGATCAGGAACTGGCTTTAGGTGCTTGTCCAGTGCCAGCTTGAAGACTGCCAGGGGTCTGTTGCCCCTCGTTATGACACATTTTTCCAAACATCCCTCGTCTCTGATGTTTATCAACATCAGTAAGTTATTTTCTTCCATGAAGAGTTCTCGAAAGTTATGTGGGGGGAAATGTTAATTAAATGTTAATTAAAGAAGGGTCTGGTGGGGAAAAAAATCACCCACATAATTTCTCACAAAAGGATATAAATATAAATATATAAATTCAGAATTACAACAACGATAAAAAGTAAAACATAGGTTAAACCATAGAACTGAATTGTTTTATATTATCGGAGGTAATGTGAGTAGGATCCTAGATGCTATTAATGACAATATTAATGATAAAATAAAAAAATTAAAGGACGTTTAGAAGTTAACATTCCAACAAATTCTCCCATATTAACTTATTATCCTAGAATTATCAGGGCCATTTTTTTATATATATATATATATATATATATATATATATATATATATATATATATATATATATATATATATATAGAATAGAACGTATCAGCAGATGGATCTAGATTTCACGAAGGGAAAAAGGTGAATGGTGCACTTAGGAGTCTGTGGAGACAAAGAACTTTGTCCATGGAAGCAAAGACGGGAATGTATGAGAGTACAGTTATAATAATGCTCTTATATTGATGTGAAGCATGGGTGGTGAATGTTGCAACAAGGAGAAGGCTGGAGGCAGTGGAGATGTCATGTCTGAGGGCAATGTGTGGAGTGAATATAATGGAGAGAATTTGTAGTTCGGAAATTAGGAGAAGGTGTAGGATTACTAAAACTATTATCCAGAGAGCTGAGGAGGGGTTGTTGAGGCGGTTTGGACATATAGAGAATGGAACAAAATAGAATGACTTCGAGAGAGTATAAATCTGTAGTGGAGGAAAGGTGGGGTAGCGGTCAGCCTAGGAAAGGTTGGAGGGAGAGGGTAAAGGAGGTTTTGTGTGCGATGGGCTTGGACTTCCAGCAAGCATGCGTAAGCGTGTTAGATAGGAGCAAATGGAGACAAATGGATTTTAGGGCTGGACATGCTGTTGGAGTGTGAGCAGGGTAATATTTATGAAGGGATTCGGAGAAACCGGTAGAACTAGCTATAGTGATAGCCCATGAGGGTAGAACTAGCCAAAGAGTGATAGCCCCTTATGGTAGAACTAGCAATAGTGATAGCCCCTGAGCGTAGAACTAGCCATAGAGTGTTAGCCCCTGAGGGTAGAACTAGCAAAAAAATGATAGCCCCAGAGTGTAGAACTAGCCAAAGAGTGATAGCCCCTGATGGTAGAACTAGCAATAGTGATAGCCCCAGAAAGTAGAACTAGCCATAGAGTGTTAGCCTTTGAGGGTAGAACTAACCAAAGAATGATAGCCTCTGAGGGTAGAACTAGCCATAAAATGATAGTCCCAGAGGGTAAAACTAGCCATACAGTGATAGCCCCAGATGGTAGAACTAGCCATAGAGTAATAGCCCCTAAGGGTAGAACCAGCCATAGAGTGATAGCCCATGATGGCAGAACTAGCCATAGAGAGATAGCCCCTGATAGTAGAACTAGCCATAGGGTGATATCCTCTGATGGTAAAACTAGCCGTAGAGTGATACTCCCTGATGGTAGAACAAGCCAAAGAGTGATAGCTCCTGAGGGTAGACCTAGCCAAAGAGTGTTAGCCCCTGAGGGTAGAACTAGCGAAAGAGAGGTAGCCTCTGAGAGTAGAACTAACCATAGAATGACAGCCCCAGAGGGAAGAACTAGCCATAGAGTCATAGCCCTTGATGGGAGAGCTAGCCAGAGAGTGATAGCCCCTGAGGGTAGAACTAGCCAAAGTGTGATAGCCCCTGAGAGTAGAACTAGCCATAGACTGATAACCCCTGATGGTAGAACTAGCCATAGAGTGATAGCCCCTGATGGTAGAACTAATCATGGAGTGATAGCCCCTGAGAGTAGAACTAGCCATACAGTGATAGCACCTGATGGTAGAACTAGCCAGAGAGTCATACCCCCTGAGGGTAGAACTAGCCATAGAGTGATAGTCCCTGAGAGTAGAATTAGCCATAGAGTGATAGCCCCTGACTGAAGAACTATCCATAGAGTGATAGCACCTGAGGGTAGAACTAGCCAAATAGTGATAGCCCCTGAGAGTAGATCTAGCCATAGAGTGATAGGCCCAGAGGGTAGAACTAGCCAGAGAGTGATAGCCCCTGATGATAGAACTAGCCATAGAGTGATAGCCACTGGTGGTAGAACTAACCATAGAGTGATACCCACTGAGGGTAGAACTAGCCATAGAGTGATAGCCTCTGGTTGTAGAACTAGCCATAGAGTGATAGCCCCTAAAAATAGAACTAGCCATAGAGTGTTATCCCCTGAGGGTAGATCTAGCCAAAGAATGATAGCTCCTGAGAGTACAACTAGCTATAGAATGATAGCCCCAGAAGGTAAAGCTAGCCATAGAGTGATAGCCCCAGATAGTAGAATTAGCCATAGAATGATAGCCTCTGATAATAGAACTAGCAATAGAGTAATAGCCCCTGAGAGTAGAACTAACCATAGAGTGATTGCCCCTGTCGGTAGAACTAGCCATAGAGAGATACCCCCGAGGGTATAGCTAGCCATAGAGTGATGGTCCCTGACGGTAGAACTAGCCATAGAGTGATAGCGCCTGATAATACAACTAGCCATAGAATGATAGCCCCAGAGGGTAGAAGTAGCCAAAGAGTGATAGGTCCTGAGAGTAGAACTAGCCATAGAGTGATAGCCCCAGAGGGTAGAACTAGCTTTAGAGTGATAGCCCCTAATGGTAGAACTAGCCATAGAGAGATAGCTCCTGAGGGTAGAACTAGCCATGAAGTGATAGCCCCTGAGGGAAGAACTAGTGATAGAGTCATAGCCACTGAGAGTAGAACAAGCCATAGAGTGATAGCCCCTGATGGTAGAACTATCCATTGAGTGATAGCCCCTGATTGTAGAACTAGCAATAGAGTGATAGCCCCTGAGGGTAGAACTAGCCAAGGAGTGATAGACCCTGATGGAGAACTAACAATAGAGTGATAGCCCCTGAGAGTAGAACTAGCCGTAGAGTGATAGCTCCTGATGGTAGAACTAGCCACAGAGTGATAGCCCCTGGTGGTAGAACTAGCCATAGAGTGACAGTCCCTGATGGTATAACTAACCATAGATAGCCCCTGAAAGTAGAACTAGCCATAGAGTGACACCCCTTGAGGGTAGAACTAGCCATAGAGTGATACCCCCTGAGGGTAGAACTAGCCATAGAGTGATGCCCCCTGAGGGTCGAATTAGCCATAGAGTGATAGCCCCTGATGGTAGAGCTAGCCAGTGAGTGATAGACCCTGAGGGCAGAAATAGTCATTGAGTGTTCGCCCTTGACAATAGAACTAGCCAAAGAGTGATAGCGCCTGATGATAGAACTAGCCATAGAATGATAGCCAGAGGATAAAACTAGCCATAGAGTGATAGCCCCTGATGATAGAACTAGCCATAGAGTGATAGCCTCCGATGGTAGAACTAGCCATAGAGTGATAGCCCCTGATGGTAGAACTAGCCATAGAGTTATAACCCCTGAGGGCAGAACTAGCCAAAGAGTGATAGGTCCTGAGAGTAGAACTAGCCATAGAGTGATAGCCCCAGAGGGCAGAACTAGCCATAAAGTGATAGCCTTTGATTATAGAACTAGCCATAGAGTGATAGCCTCTAAAAGTAGAACTAGCCATAGAGTGATAGGCCCTGATGGTAGAACTAGTCATAGAGTGATAGTCCCTGATGGAGAACCATAGAGTGATAGCCCTTGAGAGTAGAACTAACCATAGAGTGATAGCCCCTGAGGGTAGAACTAACCATAGATTGTACCCCCTGAGGGTAGAACTAGAGATGGAGTGATAGTCCCTGAGGGTAGACCTAGCAATAGAGTGATAGCCCCGGATGGTAGAATTAGCCATAGAGTGATAGTCCCTGATGGTAGAAATAGCCATAGAATGATAGCCCCTGAGAGTAGAACTGACCATAGATTGATAGCCGCTTAGGGTAGAACTAGCCATAGAGTGGTAACCCTGATGGTAGAACTAGTCATAGAGTGACAGCCCCTGATGGTAGAACTAGCCATAGAGTGATAACCCCTGATGTTAGAACTAGTCATAGAGTGATAGTCCCTCAGATGGAACTAGCTATAGAGTGATAGCCCTTGAGGTTGGAAGTAGCTATAGAGTTATAGCCCCTGAGAGTGGAGCTAGCCATAGAGTGATAGGCTCTCAGGGTGGAGCTAGCTATAGAGTGATAGCCCCTGACGGTGGAGCTAGCCACTGAGTGATAGTCCCCGAGGGTGGAGATAGCCATAGTGCAAAAACACTCGTAAAAAAAACTGATCTGAGGAAACGGAGCTGACAGTAGTGGTGTGAAGGAAAGGCATTAAATAAGGGGTTATGGTTGTTCAGACTACTTGGAACCATTAGCGTGTTGCCGCCCGTTTTACCATGTAGTTAAACTTTAGTTTCTCTTGTCTGATTTGCATTAATTTCTATTCATGGTAGTATTAACCTCACCTGGTGGGTTGAAGTTTGGAGAATCACTTAACTCCCACTCTTCTCCTGGTCAGGTAAGATGATCTGTCAGGAGTATTTCTATTCTTTGTTACTTATTTACTTGGTTACCAGTAATGGCATTGAAGCGGAATGCCACCCTTTGTCTTTCTTCAATGTTATACTTATTAACCTGCTGGGGTCCTTCCCTCAGACATTACAGTTCCTAGGTAGGGGGAAGTGTGCCGGGTTTCATCCCATTCCGTGAGGTCCCTCGGGGGTGGTGTAATTTGCAGTGGAATCTGGATCGTCTGGAGGCGCCCTGCTCCCTTCCCGGATTTCCAAGGGGTGAGGTGGGATGTTCTGCAGATGATGGGTGTGTCTCCGGAGGCTCCTCTCAGTTCTTGGCGGTGGCAGCCGAGGGAGGTATTCGTGTCGGGTATCCAACTGCCCTCTCTTTTGTCCATCGAGGTGGCTCAGTGGATGTGAGGTTGCTATCCTGGAGCGCTGGTTTACTGACGTGAAGAGTAAGGTATGGTACGGGCTCCAAGCTGCATCTGTGCTGCTGGAGGTATCGAAGTCCTCTTGAATACAGAGAGGAACTTACGGCCCTTTCATGCCTTTTTTTTTACACAGGGTTTAACAAGGTTAGGTTAAGGATCTCTAGCTTTATTGACAAGCTATTGACAGGTCAAGGATTCCTAACTTTATTGGCAAGCTGAGAGCTGTTACCTACATCAGCTCATTTGAAAGCATTTTTATTGTTATGAGACATACAAGTAGGGAACAGGATGAAGTTGGAGCCATCTGTGGGCCACCATTTTCATTTGATAAACTGACTTTATCTCGTTGACATCATTACGCTGTACGAATGTGTTCCATACTCGAGTCATCCTGGGTATATATGATCTCAGATGGAATGATGTTCTGGAGAAGGGTACAGCCAGAATGAAGTTGCTGCTTTCTGCCCGTCTTGTGGCATAAAAGTTTGTTTCATACTGTCCTCGAAGTGGATCCAAGTGTGGTACTTTGACAATATTGGCCTTGTACATAAAAGTAAGGCCACCCACATTCCTCCTATGTTGAAGGCTCTGCTGAAATGACAGATCTATCCAGGATGGGTCCAGGCGAGAGATGAGACGTCTTGCTCTGTTCTCTACTCTGTCAAGCAGTCGCAGATGAGAGGGGGCAGGCAAACCAAGAAAGTGGAGCATACTCAAGGTGTGAGCGTACTTGTGCCTCGTACAGAATCTTGCAACCCCTACTGTCAAGCAGATGTGAGATACGGAGAAGTGCTGTAAGCTTCCTGGCTGCCTTGTTTGCAAGATTTACAACATGGTTCTTCATATTAGTTTGGAGTCAAATTTCACCCCAAGGATATCAACTTCTTCTCCAGGTGCCAACACCCTCCCATCCATCCTTACTACTGCACCAGCATTACCATCATGGTGCCTAGAGATCATCATCATTTGCGTTTTCTCAGGTGCAAATGTTACTTGCCATCTATTTCCCCAAGCTGATAAAGCTCTTAGCTGGTGATTGATGTAGCTTAGAGCAGCTGGCATTTCTTCTCTTGGATAAGTGAATGTAAGTGTACAGTCGTCTGCATATGTATGGGATTCTGGGATGAGATGAAGAAGGTCGTTGAAGTAGACATTCCATAACAATGGTCTCAGCACGCTTCCTTGTGGAACACTTGCCCCAATAGGATGATCTTAGAGATCTACCATGAAGGTAATCACTGAGGAGACATAGCGTAGAGCGTGCAATTCCCAGTGCTTCAAGTTTTGCTAAGAGGCCCTGGTGCCACACCCGGTCGAAAGCACCAGCAATGTCCAGTGCTACCACACAGCTGACTTTGGATTCATCCAGTGACTGGTGTCACTTAGTGGAGAGGTTTAACAACAGATCAGCAGCAGAGTAACCTTTCCTGAATCCATATTAACGATTTTACCCTCATCTCTACCCGTTCGTAACTGCTGGCATCAACGGTGTCCAGATATACACCATAACAATTACTTTCTATTAAACTATGTTTGGGTTTGTGACCGTCTTCTTACCACCGTTGCCGTACTCAAAAGACTGCACTCTCCCGTCTCCTCATTGGCCATAAGATACTCGTCTTATCCATGGGTATCTCATGGAGCAAAACCCAATTCCTGTCTGTGAGGTTCGTCACATCCCTGTTTCGGTTATTTACTTTCTTGTGGATTGTCCGGTTTATTAGAGAGCTCTCAGAATTTACCTTCATCGTCGCCGCCGCTCTACTGCTCTTGTTTTATCTTCCCTCCTTGTTGGCGGCCCTGACTTTGACTTACGCTCACTTTTTGACTTCTTGTCAATAAATGCTTTAAATACACGAGCTTTGACGATTGCCTTTAGTGCCCCTTCCGGCCCTTTTCTTCCCTCATCTCTGTTCCGTTTTCCAACTAGCTGTTTATAGACCCGGCAATATTTTCTGCCCCAGAGTGCTACATGACCCTTGTCGGTTTAGAACTTTAAATTTTATTATAATTATAATAATCATCCATAAACCCTCTCAACAGTCGTTGCCATAGCTAATAATAGTATAAAATGCTCCTAAGTGTGGTGGAGCGAAGAAATTAGAAATGTCTTCTTTTTATGGAAATACGAGAAGTATACAGTTACTTGTAAAAAATAAGAAAACATGTAGGTGGTAGTTACGTCTGTTGATTATTATTATTATGATCAAGGGGGAAGCGCTAAACCCGGAGGATTATACAGCGCCTAGGGGGGGGGGGTGGAAGGCATTCAGGCTTAATTCGGGAAACTGGAGCACAGATCCAATTCCCTAAATCAAGAGCCCCTCACCAACATCAAGGAACCTTCCTTGAGGGGTACGTCTGCTGAGCGAGACTGTCTCGCACTTAACAAAGGTTTATTCCTCCAGTGTGTCATAAGCAGAATGAGCCACGTTGGCAGTCATTCTGCATAGGACTTTAAGTTAGCAATAATTCCTTTAAGTAAGTTAGCAATAAATCATTTAAGTAAGTTAGCAATAAATCATTTAAGTAAGTTAGCAATAAATCATTTAAGTAAGTTAGCAATAAATCATTTAAGTAAGCAATAATTAATTTAAGTAAGTTAGCAATAAATCATTTAAGTAAGTTAGCAATAAATCATTTAAGTAAGTTAGCAATAAATCATTTAAGTAAGTTAGCAATAAATCATTTAAGTAAGTTAGCAATAAATCATTTAAGTAAGTTAGCAATAAATCATTTAAGTAAGTTAGCAATAAATCATTTAAGTAAGTTAGCAATAAATCATTTAAGTAAGTTAGCAATAAATCATTTAAGTAAGTTAGCAATAAATCATTTATTTAACGTATGGAAAATTCCTCAATGTAAAATCAAATACAAATAAGAATAAACAATAAAATCGATGGACAATATAATATCTCACAAAAAAAACTAAATGGCATAGCAAATGAAATAATCAGGATATACGTTCGGAAATATATGAAGATTTTATACATGAATTATGAAAATCCTATAATACACCAACACAGAATAAATAATATATCCAGTGAATGATGATATTTTTTTAAATCAACCAGTAACTACTATCTGGAGAGAGTTCCGGGGGTCAACGCCCCCGCGGCCCGGTCTGTGACCAGGCCTCCTTAGGTCAGTGTCCCAGGATGCGACCCACACCAGTCGACTAACACCCAGGTACCCATTTTACTGATGGGGAACATAGACAACAGGTGGAAAGAAACACGTCCAATGTTTCTACTCTGGCTGGGAATCGAACCCAGGCCCTCACCGTGTGAAGCGAGAGCGTTAACCACCAGGCCACCAGAGCCACATAACGACACATGTTCATAATTAGCCTCAGTTTTTGCTACAGAAGTTTTACTGCCTAATTTTCCCAAATAACCTCCAGCAAAATCCCTATCAGACACAGGTTAGAGGTTAAATGCACATAGACGAAAAAAAAAAGGGCACGAGAATCACAAAAAGGCCGGCACCTTTAACCGAAGGTGCGACTTAGACCACTCGTTAAACGCATGATACTTATTGGGTAATAAACGCAAGTTTTAGAGCCACAATGAACACAGGTTAAGTATCCCAGGTATGAAGTTAACACAAGTTAGGTATCTCAGGTATAAAGTTAACACAGGTTAAGTATCCCAGGTATGAAGTTAACTCAGGTTAAGTATCCCAGGTATGAAGTTAACACAGGTTAAGTATCTCAGGTATGAAGTTAACACAGGTTAAGTATCCCAGGTATGAAGTTAACACAAGTTAGGTATCTCAGGTATAAAGTTAACACAGGTTAAGTATCCCAGGTATGAAGTTAACTCAGGTTAAGTATCCCAGGTATGAAGTTAACACAGGTTAAGTATCTCAGGTATGAAGTTAACACAGGTTAAGTATCCCAGGTATGAAGTTAACCCAGGTTAAGTATCTCAGGTATGAAGTTAACACAGGTTAAGTATCCCAAGTATGAAGTTAACACAGGTAAAGTATCCCAAGTATGAAGTTAACACAGGTTAAGTATCCCAGGTATGAAGTTAACACACGTTAAGTATCCCAGGTATGAAGTTAACACAGGTTAAGTATCTCAGGTATGAAGTTAACACAGGTTAAGTATCTGAGGTATGAAGTTAACACAGGTTAAGTATCCCAGGTATGAAGTTAACACAGGTTAAGTATCCCAGGTATGAAGTTAACACAGGCTAAGTATCTCAGGTATGAAGTTAACACAGGTTAAGTATCCCAGGTATGAAGTTAACGCAGGTAAAGTATCCCAAGTATGAAGTTAACACAGGTTAAGTATAACAGGTATGAAGTTAACACAAGTTAAGTATCCCAGGTATGAAGTTAACACAGGTTAAGTATCTCAGGTATGAAGTTAACACAGGTTAAGTATCTCAGGTATGACGTTAACACAGGTTAAGTATCCCAGGTATGAAGTTAACACAGGTTAAGTATCCCAAGTATGAAGTTAACACAGGTTAAGTATCCCAGGTATGAAGTTAACAGGTTAAGTATCCCATGTATGAAGTTAACACAAGTTAAGTATTCCAAGTATGAAGTTAACACAGGTTAAGTATCCCAGGTATGAAGTTAACACAGGTTAAGTATCCCAAGTATGAAGTTAACACAAGTTAAGTATCCCAGGTATGACGTTAACACAGGTTAAGTATCCCAGGTATGATGTTAACACAGGTTAAGTATCCCAGGTATGAAGTTAACACAGGTTAAGTATCTCAGGTATGAAGTTAACACAGGTTAAGTATCCCAGGTATGAAGTTAACACAGGTTAAGTATCCCAAGTATGAAGTTAACACAGGTTAAGTATCCCAGGTATGAAGTTAACACACGTTAAGTATCCCAGGTATGAAGTTAACACAGGCTAAGTATCTCAGGTATGAAGTTAACACAGGTTAAGTATCTCAGGTATAAAGTTAACACAGGTTAAGTATCCCAAGTATGAATTTAACAAAGGTTAAGTATCCCAGGTATGAAGTTAACAGGTTAAGTATCCCAGGTACGAAGTTAACACAAGTTAAGTATTCCAAGTATGAAGTTAACACAGGTTAAGTATCCCAGGTATGAAGTTAATACAGGTTAAGTATCCCAAGTATGAAGTTAACACAGGTTAAGTATCCCAGGTATGAAGTTAACACAGCTTAAGTATCCCAGGTATGAAGTTAACACAGGTTAAGTATCCCAGGTATGAAGTTAACACAGCTTAAGTATCCCAGGTATGAAGTTAACACAGCTTAAGTATCCCAGGTATGAAGTTAACACAGGTTAAGTATCTCAGGTATGAATGATGACTGCCGTACGAAGTCGCTGCTTATCGCTTCCATGTTAATGTAGTCATACTGGCAAAATGTTAATATTTTATACCTGTAAGATTTCCTCTCAGATTTTCATAACTAATATGATTAAACAACTTACAAATCATCGAAAATGACTGTTGCATCTAGTTTGTAAAGTTAATATGTTAATTCGTGTATCAAGAATGTTAATATATTAATTCGTGTATCAAGAAAGTTAATATATTAATTCGTGTATCAAGAAAGTTAATATATTAATTCGTGTATCAAGAAAGTTAATATATTAATTCGTGTATCAAGAAAGTTAATATATTAATTCGTGTATCAAGAAAGTTAATATATTAATTCGTGTATCAAGAAAGTTAATATATTAATTCGTGTATCAAGAAAGTTAATATATTAATTCGTGTATCAAGAAAGTTAATATATTAATTCGTGTATCAAGTTATTAGTGAAGACTGCAATGTTATCTCTGGTTCTCCAGGAGACCATCAAATATTAAAAGGGTCACGAAGGTGATCTCGCCAATAACAATACTGAGAATGTGATCTTACAGACAGTAACATATATAAGTTAAAATCCTTTTTAATGCATTAATTAACTATTCTTATTAACCCTTCACCTGGAAGGTAAAACTTAAGATTTACAGATTGTAAATAAAAGCATGGTACCATATTTTCCACATCCGGCATTATTGTTTTAAAATAAATACTTAACGCATTTACCTGCCTACATCAGTCGCATCAGTTTTCTTAAATCAGTCGCATCAGTTTTCTTAAATCAGTCGCATCAGTTTTCTTAAATCAGTCGCATCAGTTTTCTTAAATCAGTCGCATCAGTTTTCTTAAATCAGTCGCATCAGTTTTCTTAAATCAGTCGCATCAGTTTTCTTAAATCAGTCGCATCAGTTTTCTTAAATCAGTCGCATCAGTTTTCTTAAATCAGTCGCATCAGTTTTCTTAAATCAGTCGCATCAGTTTTCTTAAATCAGTCGCATCAGTTTTCTTAAATCAGTCGCATCAGTTTTCTTAAATCAGTCGCATCAGTTTTCTTAAATCAGTCGCATCAGTTTTCTTAAATCAGTCGCATCAGTTTTCTTAAATCAGTCGCATCAGTTTTCTTAAATCAGTCGCATCAGTTTTCTTAAATCAGTCGCATCAGTTTTCTTAAATCAGTCGCATCAGTTTTCTTGTAAGACTTTACATAAATTTGAATTACTTATTTTGTGTACCATTTGTTTATATCCGCAAATATAGTCATGTTGATTCTTTTTCATTCCACCAAAATTAATTTGCATTAAGCATTGGTCTCCTGATGAATTATTCATTGTCTCTGGTGGCATTTTCCCCAAAAATTGCGACAAAGTCTTTCAATTAGAAGACTTCGAATTTAAAAGCGATCAACACCATTTTATTTACTGCAATTATTTTAATTATTCACGCGTCCAAAACTTTATCTTCATGGCATAAATTTCACTGTTTTTATGGTTTTAAACACATATCTTGAGATATATATATTTAGTATTTTTTTTCAACAGGCCAATTTATTTCCAGTTATTAATAATTATTCACTAGTCTGAAACTTTATTGTATAATGCTAACTTTTTTTACACATATTTTGTCAACATTTAAACAGTTTTTGTGTGTCTTTAGTTGTTATATTGACTGTGAAAGAATTAAATTTAGTTCTTAAAAATATACTCAGAAATTTCATATTTAGTATCTAGAATGAGTACTTAATTTTTTCAGAAATCGCTTTGTTGCCCTTGAAATTTTGTAATTTGCATTGCCCTTTTCATTTGATTAATATTTTAAATGTACTTTTGTCTACTTCTCCTTTCTCATAGTTTCTTTCTCTTTCTGTCATTTCATTGCTATTTTTTTTTTTTTGACTTGCCCGAATCGAAGGTAAGTTTCTGGGTTGGGAAGATTTATGTATTGGTTCCAACTATGTTCATTCTTTCTCAGGTTTTTAAGTCTGTGATGTATGTGTGTGCGTGTGTACTCACCTAATTGTGGCTGCAGTTGTTGAATCACAGCTTCTGGCAGCGCCTTTTAACTGGCAGCTACTAGGTCACTCTCCCTGCTCCATGAGGTTGATCATACCTCTTTTTAAAGCTATGTGTGGATGCTGCCTCCTCTACATCACTTTACAGACTATTCCACTTTCTGAAAACTCTATGACTGAAGAAATACTTGCTAACATCCCTTAGACTCATCTGAGTCTTCAACTTTCAATTGTGACCCTTTGTTGCAGTGTCCTATCTCTGGAACATCCTGTCTCTGTCCACCTTGTCGATTCCTCTCAGTATTTCATATGCAGTTATCTTATCCCCCCAATCTCTCGTGTCCTCCAATGTCGTCAGGTCAGTTTGTGTGTGTGTGTGTGTGTGTGTGTGTGTGTGTGTGTGTGTGTGTGTGTGTGTGTGTGTGTGTGTGTGTGTGTGTGCGTGCGTGTGTGTGTGTGTGTGTGTGCGTGAGTGTGTGTGTGTGTGTGTGTGTGTGTGTGTGTGTGTGTGTGTGTGTGTATGTGTGTGTGTGTGTGTGTACTCACCTAGTTGTACCCTAGTTGAGGTTGCAGGGGCCGAGTCCGAGCTCCTGGCCCCGCCTCTTAACTGATCGTTACTAGGTCACTGTCCCTGAACCGTGAGCTTTATCATACCTCTGCTTAAAGCTGTGTATGGATCCTGCCTCCACTACATGGCTTCCCAAACTATTCCACTTACTGACTACTTTGTGAGTGTGAGTGTGTGTGTGTGTGTGTGTACTCACCTATTTGTACTCACCTATTTGTACTCACCTATTTGTGGTTGCAGGGGTCGAGTCATAGGTCCTGGCCCCGCCTCTTCACTGATTGCTACTAGGTCCTCTCTCTCCCTGCTCCATGAGCTTTATCATACCTCGCCTTAAAACTATGTATGGTTCCCGCCTCCACTACTTCACTTTCTAGGCTATTCCACGGCTTGACTACTCTATGACTGAAGAAATACTTTCTAACATCCCTTTGATTCACCTGAGTCTTCAACTTCCAATTGTGACCTCTTGTGTCTGTGTCCCATCTCTGGAACATCCCGTCTTTGTCCACCTCGTCTATTCCGCGCAGTATTTTATATGTCGTTATCATGTCTCCCCTGACCCTCCTGGCCTCCAGTGTCGTCAGGCCGATTTCCCTCAACCTTTCTTCGTAGGACAATCCCCGTAGCTCTGGGACTAGTCCTGTTGCAAACCTTTGCACTTTATCTAATTTCTTGACGTGCTTGACTAGGTGTGGATTCCAAACTGGTGCTGCATACTCCAGTATGGGCCTGACGTAAATGGTATACAGAGTCTTGAACGAATCCTTACTGAGGAATCGGAACGCTATCCGTAGGTTTGCCAGGCGCCCGTATGCTGCAGCAGTTATCTGACTGATGTGCGCCTCAGGAGATATGCTCGGTGTTATACTCACCCCCAGATCTTTTTCCTTGAGTGAGGTTTGCAGTCTTTGGCCATCTAAACTATATTGTGTCTGCGGTCTTCTTTGCCCTTCCCAAATCTTTATGACTTTGCATTTGGCAGGGTTAAACTCAAGGAGCCAGTTGCTGGACCAGGCTTGTAGCCTGTCCAGGTCTCTTTGTAGTCCTGCCTGATCCTCATCCGATTTGACTCTTCTCATTAACTTCACATCATCCGCAAATAAGGACACTTCTGAGTCTATCCCTTAAGTTATGTCATTCACATATACCAAGAACAGCACAGGTCCTAGGACTGACCCCTGTGGAACCCCGCTTGTCACAGGCACCCACTCTGACACCTCGTCACGTACCATGACTCGTTGTTGCCTCCCTGTCAGGTATTCTCTGATCCACTGCAGTGTCTTTCCTGTTATGTGTGCCTGATCCTCTAGCTTTTGCAGTAACCTCTTGTGAGGAACTGTGTCGAAGGCCTTCTTGCAGTCCAAAAAAATGCAGTCGATCCACCCCTCTCTCTCTTGTCTTACTTCTGTCACCTTGTCATAAACCTCTAGTAGGTTTGTGACACAGGATTTTCCCTCCCTGAAACCATGCTGGTTGTCAATTGTACATTTGTTTCTTTCCAGGTGCTCCACCACTCTCCTCCTGATGAACTTCTCCATGACCTTGCATACTATACACGTTAGTGATACAGGTCTGTAGTTTAGTGCCTCATGTTTCCCTTTTTAAAAATTGGGACTACATTTGCCATCTTCCATACCTCGGGGAGTTGCCCAGTTTCAAATGATGTGTTGAAGATCTTTGTTAATGGTACACACAATATCTCTGCTCCCTCTTTAAGGACCCATGGAGAGATGTTGTCTGGTCCCACCGCCTTCGAGGTGTCAAGTTCGCATAGCAGCTTCTTCACCTCCTCCTTGGTTATATGTACCTCATCCAGCACTTGCTGGTGCACCCCCCTGTTCTCATTTCCTGGAGTCCTACTGGTTTCCACTGTAAATACTTCTTTAATTCTCGTGTTGAGCTCCTGACATACCTCCCGGTCGTTTCTTGTGAATTCCCCATCACCCTTCCTCAGTCTGATTACCTGGTTCTTGACTGTTGTTTTCCTCCTGATGTGGCTGTACAACAGCTTCGGGCCAGTCTTGACTTTCGATGCTATGTCATTTTCGTATTGCCGCTTAGCCTCCCTTCTTATCTTTGCATAATCGTTTCTGGCTCTTCAGCTAATCTCTTTATTTTCCTGAGTTCTCTGTCTTCTGTACCTTTTCCATTCTCTAGTACACCTAGTTTTTGCCTCCCTACACCTTTGGGTGAACCAAGGACTCGTTCTGTTCTTCCCATTATTTCTGTTTCCCTTGGGAACAAACCTCTCTTCTGCCTCCTTGCATTTTGTTGCGACGTAGTCCATCATTTCTTATACTGGTTTTCCTGTCAGTTCCCTCTCCCACTGAATGTCTTGAAAGAAGTTCCTCAAGCCTGAGTAGTTCCCCCTTTTGTAGTTTGGTTTTTCCCACCCTATTCCTGCTGCTCTCTCCACTTGGAGCTCAGCTATGTAGTCGAAGCACAGAACCACATGATCACTAGCTCCCAGGGGCCTTTCATACATGATATCCTCGATGTCAGAACTACTCAAGGTGAATACAAGGTCCAGTCTTGCTGGTTCATCCTCTCCTCTCTCTCTGGTAGTGTCTCTAACATGTTGATGCATGAGGTTTTCCAGTACCACATCCATCATCTTGGCTCTCCATGTTTCGGGACCCCCATGGGGCTCCAGGTTTTCCCAGTCAATCTCCTTGTGATTGAAATCACCCATAACTAGTAACTTTGCTCCCCCCATGTGTGCTCTCCTGGCCACCTCGGCTAGTGTGTCAACCATTGCTCTGTTGCTCTCATCATATTCTTCTCTTGGCCTTACTGCAATTATCACCTTATGTCCCTCAGACTGAATTGTTCCTACTAAGTAGTCCCTTTCGCCCGTGCGGTCCATTCCTTCCATTTTCTCAAACCCCCACTGGTTTTTAATGAGCAGTGCAACTTCTCCTCCCCCTCTCCTCCCTCTGTCTTTCCTGAGGATTTGATATCCGGATGGAAAGATTGAATCTGTTATTATTCTGGTGAGTTTTGTTTCTGTGAATGCTATTATGCCTGGGGATGTCTCCTTGATTCTTTTGTGCCACTCCTCATAATTATTTGTTATTCCATCTGCATTTGTATACCACACCTTCAACTTCTTTTCTAAGATTGTGGTCTGGTAGGTGTACTGGGGTTGGGGAAGTGGGAGACCTGATAAGGAACTATGGGTGGTTGCTGTGGGAGTGGAGTTTGTAATGCAGTGGGTGGGGGCATTGGATGTGGCATGGGTGTTTTGGTTTAGAGTGTTTGGTTGCACTGGGGTTGACCTGGTTGGGAGGCTTCTAGAGGAAGTTGTGAGGGAGGCTGTATTTGATCTTCCTGTGTCTGGGATCTCCTGTCTGTCTTCTCCATCCCCTCTCTTTCTACCTTTTGCCTTTGTACCATCTCTCTCAGTTTCTGCCTTTCTGCTTGTGTTCTGTCGCAGTCGAGATACACCTTCCTGTGTGCCGGCATGTCCCTTAATCGTGCTTTCTCCTGCAGGATCCTGTTCCGAGTCGATTCTGCCTTGAAGGTCACTTTCACTGGCCGGGTTCTTTTTTTTACAAACCCCCCTATTCTCCGAAAATTTTCCAGCTGGGTCATGTCGTCTTCTCCTATTGCTTTCATGATGCTTTCAATTGCTTTTTTCCCCTTGTTTTCTTGCTTCATATGTTTCCCCTTCAACTTCCTGGAGCCCATACACAAAGACTGACCTCACCCTTTCATTCTCCCACTGCATATCCCTGTGTATCCCCTCATTCAATTTGAATTCCTCCATTTCAGCTTTCCTTTCTTCAGTTTCACTAGCTAATGTACTTGGGCTCAGTGGCCTGTCATTTTCCCTTCTCGGCTTTCCCTGGGCTCTGCTGTGGTCTGTTAGGGCCTCCACATATAGCTTAGCTCTTTCATTTACTACAGTCTCCACTGATTGAGCTTCTACATGCAGTTTTGCTCCTTCTTTCCCTACAGTCCCCTTATTTGTGACTGAGGTAGCAGTCTCTGTTGTCAATTCCAAAATGTTCTTTTAGTTCTTTAGGCTGTTTCAGATTTTTCAGTTCCTCTTCTAAACTCTGTATCCTGGCCTCTGCTGCTTTGACTTGCACCTCCCACTTCCTGCTTTCCATGTCTATCCTTCCTTCCATTCTCATGCTAAGTTCTTCTAGTTTCTTTTCCCATTCATGTTCCCTTTTCGTGAGCTCTGCTGCCCAATCTTCCTTTGCAGTTTCCTCCTCCTGTCCCTTGGTTTTTCTTGTTGCTCTCTGGCAACCCATTTTTGTTTTATCCTGATTGCCTCAGAGTGGGAAACCTATGTAATTCTGTATGTTAGGTTAGTATTGTGTATGTCAGAGTGTGGGGGGGGGAGGTAGAGGAGGAACTGTGGCTATGTGGGAGAGTAATGGGGAGGGGGGGGAAGGACGGAGAAGCAAGTGGGTGAGTGGGAGAGGGGGGGGAGGAGGGAGAGGTGGGGAGGGGGAGGGTAAAAGAGGGAGGGGAGGGATCAGGTGAAGGAGTGAAATGTCGTTGGGGGAGGGGGGGGAGTGTATGTGTGAGTCTGGCAATGTGTGTGTGTGTGTGTGTGTGTGTGTGATGTGTGTGTATGTTGCATGTGTGTGTTGTGTGTGTGTGTGTGTTGTGTGTGTGTGTGTGTGTTATGTGTGTGTTGTGTGTGTGTTGTGTGTGTGTTGTGTGTGTGTGTGTGTGTGTGTGTGTGTGTGTGTGCTGTGTGTGCGTGTGTGTGTGTGTGTTGTGTGTGTGTGTGTGTGTGTATGTGCGTGTGTGTGTGTGTGTGTATGTGTGTGTGTGTGTGTGTGTGTGTGTGTGTGTGTGTGTGTGTGTCTGTGTGTGTGTGTGTGTGTGTGTATGTGTGTGTGTGTGTGTGTGTGTGTGCGTGCATGTGTGTTTGTGTGTGTATCGTGTGTGAGTGTGTGTACTCACCTAGTTGTGATTGCAGGGATGGAGTCACAGCTCCTGGCCCCGCCTCTTCATTGGTCGCTACTGGGTCACTCTTCCTGCTCTATGCGCTTTATCATACCTCTTCTTAAAGCTATGTATGGATCCTGCTTCCACTGCATCACTTCCCAGACTATTCCACTTCCTGAGAACTTTGTGAGTGAAGAAATACTTCCAACTGTGACCCCTTGTGGCTGTGTCCCATCTCTGGAACATCCTGTCTCTGTCCACCCTGTCGTTTCCTCTCAGTATTTTATATGTCCTTATCATATTCTCCCTGTCTCTCCTGTCTTCCAGTGTCGTCAAGTTGATTTCCCTTAATCTCTCCTCGTCGGACATACCCCTTAGCTCCGGGGCTAGTCTTGTTGAAAACCGTTGCACCTTCTTTAATTTCTAAATTTTCTTGACCAGGTGCAGGTTACATACTGGTGATGCATACTCCAGTACTGACTTGACGTACACGGTGTACAGAGTCTTGGACGATTCCTTATTGTGGTGTCAAAACTCTATTCATAGGATTGCCTGGCACCAATATGCTGCAGCAGTTGATGTGCGCCTCAGGAGATGTGCTCGGCATTACAATCACCTCTAGATCATGTGTGTGTGTGTGTGTGTGTGTGTTCATCTTATAAACTCTCTCTGTCTCTGTCTCTCTGTCTCTCTCTCTGTCTGTCTGTCTGTCTGTCTGTCTGTCTGTCTCTCTCTCTCTCTCTCTCTCTCTCTCTCTCTCTCTCTCTCTCTCTCTCTCTCTCTCTCTCTCTTAGGAATTATAAGCTCTTTATAAAAAAATTATATATCGATATGTCATCGATTCACTGAGAAAAATAATACAAAGTTTCCAGGTCACTTTAACGTTCATCAGGAAAAATCATGAATCCCCAGCACTGCCTTTTACACTACGAGGAACCAGAATGCAACTCACTGATGACTGTGAGGTTAGTCCGTGCGTTCCTGGTGGGGCTTTTCTTGAAGTCGACGCGGCAGCGGTACAGACCCTCGTCGCTCGGCCGCACGTCGTCCACGATCAGCGAAGCTGGAGACGACTGCAGGTAGAAGTGACTTCGACCTCCTAAGGTTTTATCGTCTGCCCAGTTCCTGGCGTCCAGACTGTGTTTGCGGGAGTCGTAACTGCCAGAGAATAAGAAACAGAATTAATTAAAGATGTAGCATGATATTAATGGCATACATTACTGAAAGGGTTCTTTGTATAAAGGCATAAGGGGAGAAAAGAGAGTGTAGAAATTGTAGGAGAAAAAGCCTGTTGAGTACACCTCGTAAAGTGTATGGTAGAGTTATTATTGAAAGAATTAAGAGTAAGACGGAGAACAGGATAGCAGTGAAACATATAGGTGAACAGTATTTATATAAGGGGAAAGAGGTTTTTGTGACATTTATGGATCACGAAAAGGCGTATGACAGGGTGGATAGGGGGGCAATGTGGCAGATGCTACAAATGTATGGAATTGAAAGTAAGTTACTGAAAGCAGTGAAGAGTTTTTACGAGGATAGTGAGGTTCAGGTTAGAGTATGTATGAGAGAGTGAGATTGTTTCTCAGTAAAAGTAGGCCCTATAGAAGGATGTGTGATGTCACCTTGGTTATTCAATATATTTATTGATGGGGTTGTAAGAGAAATGAATGCTCGGGTGTTGGCAAGAGGTGTGGGGTTAAAAGATAAAGGTACTAACACAGAGTGGGAGTTATCACTGCTGCTTTTTGCTGATGTCGCTGTGCTTTTGGGAGTTTCTGAAGAGAAGTTGCAGAGGTTGGTGGATGAGTTTGGTAGGGTATGTAAAAGAGAGAAATTAAAAGTGAATATAGGAAAGAGTAAGGTGATGAGGATAACAAAAAAATTGGGGAACGAAAGATTGGATATCAGATTGGAGAGAGTATGGGGGAGGTGAATGTATTCAGATATTTGGGAGTGGACGTGTCAGCAGATGGGTCTATGAAAGATGAGATGAATCATAGAACTGATGAGGGGAAAAAGGTGAGTATTGCACTGAAGAGTGTGTGGAGACAAAGAACTTTATCCAAGGAAGCAAAGAGGGGAATGTATAAGACTAAAGTGGTACCAACGCTCTTATATGGGTGTGAAGAATGGGTAGTGAATGCTGCAACAAGGAGAAGGCTTGAGCCAGTGGCGATGTTGTGTGTGAGGGCAATGTGTGGTGTGAATATAATGCAGAGAATCCATAGTTTGGAAATTAGGAAGAGGTGTGGGGCTACTAAAACTATTACCCAGAGGCTGAGGAAGGGTTGTTGAGGAGGTTTGCACATTTAGCGCTGCTGAAACGAAACAGAGTGCCTTGGAGAGTATATTAATCTGTAGGCAAAGGAAGGCTGGGTAGGGGTCGGCCGGCCTAGGAAAGGTTGGAGGGAGGGGGCAAAGGAGGTTTTGTGTGTGAGTGGTTTGGACTTCCAGCAAACATGCACGAGCATGTTAGATAAGAGCGAGTGGAAACAAATTTTTTTTTAGGACTTGTCGTTCTGTTGGAGTGTGAGCAGGATAACATTTATGAAGGGTTTCAGGGCAACCGGCAGACCGAACTTGTCTTCTGGAGAACGGAAGTACAGTGTCTGCACTCTGAAGGAGGGGCGTTAATGTTGCAGTTTTATAGCTGTTATAAGCATGCATCTGGCAAGACAGTGATGGAGTGAATGATGAAAGTTTTTCTTTTTTTCGGGCCTCCCTGCCTTGGTGGGAAACATGCAATATTTTAATAAAATAACATTACCGAAAGAAAGATGAGTTAGAGACATATGGAACATTATGCATCTTTACCGAAACCTCTCGTATGTACAGGCTTCCTCATTCAAATACACATATGTCTATTACTGCAGACACAAGAAGTACTGGAGAGATAAAGATGAGGTGATCAGTCCTTCAACTTTTAAGAAAGTAATTTTAAGGTGGTCAGTCCTCTGCCTTGAGAAGCGCTCAGTTCCATAGCCTCGCTCAGTGTGATCGACCAACTGATGGAGCGACTGTCCACCTCATCTTTTCTTCTCCAGTGGTTCTGTTGCCTCTAATATTTACTCGCCTCTGAATGTAGGTAAAGAATCCTGCAGTACAGGTGAAATATTTCCGCAATAAAGGCAGTCAACTGTTGCACATGTGTCTTACCTATTAAAGTTACGTAATATATTACCAGTGTTGTGTGCAACTACGCTGTTCTTTTTCCGTGTCGTGAGGTGGGAACACTCGCAGTGACAAGACGGTGGAAGCGCGGTGGTAGCGAGGTGGAAATGTGGTGACAGCACAATGGTTGCAACAGCAGCACAGGTGTTGAAGGGTGGTAGAGCAGTGGTGACTGGATGACAGCACCATTGCTGTCATCCAGTCACCACTGACAGCACCATTGTAATGATATAACACGGCGGTAGCGCAGTGGCAGAGCAATGATACCACAGTGGTAGCGTAGTTGTAGCGTAGTGGTAGAACGATGGTAATCCAATGGTAGCACAATGGTAGCACAGGGGTAGCGCGCTCAACTCCCAATCAAGTGAAGTTGGGTCAACTCTTTTTTTTTCCAGGGCAAAGCCTATCAGCAAGTCCTTTACACCTGCTGCCCTTTTCACCCAGCAGTAAACAGGAAAAATAACTTAAAACAAAGACTCCAAATGAAATAAGTTCCAGTGCTTGGCATACATAAGATATTCTGGGATAATATCCATCAGGGTTATTAATCAGATTGGTCTTCTACTTTTATTTTCTATATGGGATCACATGATGCCATCGCCCGGCAGTGTACGCCTGCAATATTCTATATGAGTTAAATGATGGGAACACCCACAGTTTGCTGGTTACCTGTTCTGTATCATAATTAAATGGTGGTAATACACGCAGTTTGTTTCAACTGTTTATTTATCGTACCATTTAATTTGTCATTGAGTTTGATTATCTTCGCCGTTGTCACACTAGTTATCATCACCGTTGTCATACTGTTTGATTATCCTTGTTGTTGTCATATTATTTTTCATTGTCATAATGTTATCTTTGTCACTGTCATAGTGTTCCATTAACTTTGTCAGTGAATTAAAGTTATCATTGTTTGATTATCTTTGATACTATCATGCTGTTTGATTATCTTTCTCATTGTCTTTCTGTTATTTTTCTCATTTTACTTCTGTTATCTTTGACGCTATCATACTGTTATCTTTGACACTGTCATACTGTTATCTTTGTCATTTTCCTGATGTTATATTTGTCATTGTCTTACTGTTATCTTTGTCAGTGTCATAGGGTTTGGTTATCTCTGACATCGTCATACTGACAGTCAATCTTCGTTATTTTCATCACACTATCTATAGAACTTTTGATATGTGATTCATCTGCACTTATTCCTCTATAATTCTCGTCTCTTGTATCATTAACGAAGGAGTTACGTTTGCCTCCTGCCAGCCCTCTATTACCATTTCTTTAATATAATGAATAAATTCTCCATCGGTTTCAATACTCTTTCCCTAAGAGATTACAGCATCTAATACTTAATTCTACCCCCATGTCATTTTTGTTAATAGATAATATTGTCATTATTATTATTATTATTATTATTATTATTATTATTATTATTATTATTATTATTATTATTATTATTATTATTATTATTATTTTTATTTATTAACACATCGGCCGATTCCCACCAAGGCAGGGTGGCTCGAGAAAGAAAAACTTTCATCATCATTCACGCCATCACCGTCTTGCCATAGGCGTGCTTACACTACAGTTATAAAGCTGCAGTATAATGAATTTTACAGGAATAAGTGCAGGTGACTCATATACCAAAAGTGTTATAGATAGTGTAATGAAAGTAACGAAGATAGTCTGTCAGTACGACAATGTCAGAGATTACCAAACCCTATGACAATGACAAAGATAGCAGTAAGACAATGACAAATAAAATCTCAAGACAATGACGAAGGTAACAGTATGACAATGTCAAAGATAACAGTATGACAGTGTCAAAGATAACAGAAAGACAATGAGAAGGATAATTAAATAGTATGACAGTATCAAAGATAATCAAACAATGATAACTGAAAGACAATGAGAAAGTTAATGAAAAACTATGACAGTGACAATGATAACAGTATGACAATGAAAAACAGTATGACAACAACGAGGATAATCAAACAGTATGACAGTGACAAAGATAGCATTATGACAACGAAAAATAATATGACAACAACAAGGATAATCAAACAGTATGACAACGGTGATGATAACTAGTGTGACAACGGCGAAAATAATCAAACTCAATGACAAATTAAATGGTACGATAAATAAACAGTTGAAACAAACTGCGTGTATTACCACCATTTAATTATGATACAGAACAGGTAACCAGCAAACTGTGGGTGTTCCCATCATTTAACTCATATAGAATATTGCAGGCGTACACTGCCGGGCGATGGCATCATGTGATCCCATATAGAAAATAAAAGTAGAAGACTAATCTGATTAATAACCCTGATGGATATTATCCCAGAATATCTTATGTATGCCAAGCACTGCAACTTATTTCATTTGGAGTCTTTGTTTTAAGTTATTTTTCTTGTTTACTGCTGGGTGAAAAGGGCAGCAGGTGTAAGAGACTTGCTGATAAGGTTTGCCCTTGAAAAAAACAAAACAGGAGTTGATCCATGTTCACTTGACTGGGAGCTGAGTGAGCTACCACTGAGGGGAGATGGTGGTGGTGGTGTTAATGGTGGTAGTAATGGTAATGGTGGTGGTAGTAACGGTGGTGTTGATAGTAACGGAGATGATGGTAGTAATGGTGGTGTTGATAGTAACGGCGGTGTTGGTAGTACTGGTGGTGTTGGTATTAATGGTGGTGTTGATAGTAACGGTGGTATTGGTAGTAACGGTGGTGTTGGTAGTACTGGTGGTGTTGGTATTAATGGTGGTGTTGATAGTAACGGTGATGTTGGTAGTAATGGTGGTATTGGTAGTAATGATGGTGTTGGTAGTTATGGACACATACATACATGTTATATATGTATACATAAACTTGCGTATATTAAAAAAAATCATCTCTACAAACAATACATACATAAATACATGTAACTAACCAAACGTGTATGTACATGTAAACGTATCCATGTGCATAAATAGATCATCTCATATACATACACATACATATACACATGAATATATACTTACATGTACTCATACATATTACATATGTAAATAAACAAATATATGCATACATACGCACACAAAACATGCACACATGTTCTGTATACATATGAAAGTACACGTACGTAAAGAAATTCGTACACACAAACTTAAACATATACATATACATATTTTTATATTTTGTTGTACAGAAATTTAATGACCAACCTCCAATATTCCTTTATCATTGAGGTAGAGCTTATAGAATTCAGTGATAACTTTTTCGGATCGCGCACCGAGAGAAATACCTATTATTATTATTATTATTATTATTATTATTATTATTATTATTATTACTACTACTACTACTACTACTACTACTACTACTACTACTACAACTACTATGACTATTATTAAATTTTATGAATCACGAAGTCGTAATCACACGATTGCAAACCATACCACGGGTGGGGTTAGAACCCGCGATCAGAGAGTCTGGAGCTTTGAGACTGATCGTAGGTTCTAACCCCGCCCGTGTTATGGTTTATTTAATTTTGTGAAATGCTAGAAACATCTAGTTCATTAAGCGCACTGAGTGGTGGAAGCTGGATCGTACGTCCACTATTGGCTAGACGGACACTTTGCCTAGTTCATCCTCGGTATCTTTTACTAACTTCTTCTAGTAATACAATATTAATGACGAGGAATAAGTGGAAATACAATGAATGAACAATTTCAAAATAATCAATACATAAGAAATGGCAGCAAGATGACTTTTTCATTGTCCATGAAGGAGCAAAGCGCAGTCTAGTTTTTGTTTTTATTTTTGTGGGTTAGTTGGTACTTGATGTAAACATGACTCAAGAAATCGTAATGACACGATTGCAAATAAACCATACCCCCGGCCGGGATTGAACCCGCGGTCATAGAGTCTCAAAACTCCAGCCCGTCGCGTTAGCCACTAGACCAGCTAGCTAGTTTTGAGACTCTATGACCGCGGGTTCAATCCCGGCCGGGGGTATGGTTTGATGTAAACATTCGCGCAGCCACGAAATCTTGGTAGGAACGACGTACATAGATTTAGGGGGGCCAATTAGTAAACAGACCTTTCATACCATCGTCAACGTGGCAAGATATGTGTAGCCAACTCGGGCTTTTAACATATCGCAGAGATTTTTTTTTTTCGGGCATAAAACCGGACAGATTTCATAATTTGTCATGGTTTGGCCTTGATTAAAGCCTATTAATCGTAATGAATTATGGACATGGCTTGGAGAGCAACTAATGCGATTGGAATTATATTTTTTATATTGTCATTGTGAAATTGTGGGTAAATTAGTTATGGGAGCAGCAACTCTAACTGTAGATAATAGAAAGGTCTAAAGATAGTTCATGATATGTAATGACGACAGCGCTTTGATAATGATGATGAGATATTATGAATAAAATATAATGAACTCTTGTCAATGCTCGATAATAACTCACATGGAGACAGAAACCCATAAGATTGACTGGTCTGTAAACCTCGATCCCCTTCTGCGATCCTCTTCTGAGAATCTATATTCGTGTGGATTATCATTGAGCGTAAAATATTTTGTATTAAGCAGTTAAAAGAGGAAATAGCTGTAACGCTTTTTCTAATTCATTGATCTCAACTCACGAAGCTGATTTACTGGGCCAAAAAGCTGACTGCTAACATGTGTGAGGACAATGACAAGTTACAAAACAGGCTTTTATTGTGACAAGTTTTCGCTCTACGCAGAGCGAAACGTTGTTGGATTAAAAGTTCGTTGTTCAACTTGTGTGTTTACGAACTTAATCCATTGTTACCGGAGCCTAATTTCAAGAAGTTGCCATGTACCTGTAAATAGGAGCCCCGAGGCCGTCCTTGTACCAGAGTACGAGAACAACACGGTCGCTAGCTTGTGCTGTGGCCACGTCGCACGGCATCTCCGCTCGACCTCCCTGAACCACGTCAGCAATGAATAGCGGCCCAGCTGAAAGGTGACAGAAAAAGAAAATTTTTTAATCTATTGCATGTTTACTTAGATGTTATTGCATTATTTTGATGGTTGCTATGTGTGTGTGTGTGTGTGTGTGTGTGTGTGTGTACTCACCTATATGTGGTTGCAACTCCTACATCCGCCTAAGCGATGAACGCTTATGGATTCACTCTCTGCGGTCATCAAGAGCCTTACCTTACCTCTCCTTAAAGTTATGTATTGATCATGCCTCTACTATTCCACTGTCCAAGTTGTTCTACTTCCTAACTACTCTAAGACTGAAGAAATACCTCTTAACATCCTTGTAATTCATCTGTGTTTTCAACTTTCATATGTACCCTCGTGTTTCTACTTCCCAAATATCGAAAATTTGTCTTTGTCCACTCAGTTAATTCCTCTGAGTATTTTGTAAATTGTTATTGCATCACCAGTAGTCTTTTTTTCTCTCTTTATAGGAGATGCTCGTTAGCTACGGGACTAGTCTCGTTGCAAACGTCTGTCCAGTTTCTTAATGTGCTTGACCAGGTGTGGGTTCCATACTAGTACTACATACTCCAATATGGGCCTGGTATATGCCGTATACAGCGTCGTTTATGATGCCTTGCTTAAGTTTCCGAAAGGTAGTCTTAGATTTGCCAGACGCGCATTTGCTGCAGCAGCCATTCAGTTGATATTCACCTCAGGCGATATACTCAGCATACTATTCACCCCCAGGTCCTCCTTGAGCGAGATTCGCAGCCCTTGTCTTTCACCCTGACATCCTTCCCCCCATCCAGAGCATGTACTTTATGATTTTTTTTTCTTTTGCTGTGCCCATTTTTCAAAACTTTCTTTCCTTAATTCCACCTGTTTGTATTCTCCACATGAGTTTCACGTCTATGAACAGGGACATTTTTTACTCAATCACCTTCGTCTTCTCGTATACGTATACAGAAAACAGTGCCGGTTCTATTATTCGCCCTAATATGGAACCTTGCAGAGCCTGCTAGTTACATTCACCTATCTGATGTCTCTTCTCTGACAATTACTCCTTACTTCTTTTTCTTAATGTACTTTTACATCCTAGACTGTATATTCAATGTTATTCCAGCCTACCTCTTATATTCGGCCCCATTCTCCTGTGGGATACAGTATTAAATGTCTTTGCGTAGGATAAAATAAAATTAAATCCACCCATCCCTCGCTTTCCTGTCTCAGATCTGTAACATTGTCTTGGTAACACCAGACAAGCCATCTCTTAACCCATGATAGTTAATATTTATGAGACCACGTCTCTCCAAGTGTTCTCACACTCTCCCTCTGATAACCTTCTCCATTATCTTGCACGGTATGCATGTCACAAAAATTTGTTTATAGTTCAATGCTTCTTGACTCCTTTCTTGAGTATAGGTACTACATTTGCTGTCTTCCAGGTCTCTGGAAACTGTGACATATCCAGTGACTTTTCGTAGGTTGAGACATTGCTTCTGCTCCCTCTCGCCGAATCAGAAGTGACACTTTGTAATGTCCAATCGCCTTTCATGGAACAAGGTATATCGAAAGTTTCTCTATCTCTCATGTTGTGTGAATGGTGTTCAGTGCCGGTCATTTCACCCTGTTTCTTAGGCCTGTTGGTGTTTGCCTTTGTTTCCTCTGAAAAGACCTCTTTAATTAACTAAATCGTATAATCAATGCTCCTTTGACTTCCTTGTTATTTTTCGCTAATTCTCCTTCCTTTTTCGGCCAAATTACCTAGTATTGTACTGTTGACTTTCTTCTGATGTAACTGTGGAGAAGTTTTGATTCAGACTTGGACCCTGCTTTATGTCATTCTCAAATTGTAACTCAGCTTTTTACATCACCTTCCATTATTTGTTTCTGGCGAAATGGCTATCTTCTTTGTTGTCGTATGTCCTTTGCTTTCTACAGTCTTTTCACGCATTTGTGATTCTCTTTCTTTCCTCTCTGCATCTCTGGTTGAACATAGCACTCTTACTGTCTTTGCTTTTTCCAAATCTCTTCTGAATAGGAAGTTCTCTGCATCTCGTCACTTTTCAACAAAGGGGTTCTATAATTTCATCTGCAACTGCGTGAGTGTGTGTGTGTGTGTGTGTGTGTGTGTGTGTGTGTGTGTGTGTGTGTGTGTGTGTGTGTGTGTTTGTGTGTGTGGGGAGGGGGGTGCTTGAGGGTGTGCGTTTGTGTCGGCGGGCTTGTGAGCGCGCGCGCGTGTGTGTGTATACTCACCTAATTGCGGTTGCAGGGGTCGAGAAATAGAGCCTGACCCCGCCTCTTCACTGGTCGCTACTAGGTCACTCTCTGCTCCAATAGCTTTATCATACCTTTTCGTAAAGCTATGTAAGGAACCTGCCTCCACTACATCACTTTCCAAACTATTCCACTTCCTGACAAATTTATGAATGAAGAGGTACTTCTTAATATCCCTGTGACTCAATTGACTCAGTAACTTCTAATTGTGATCCCTTGTTGCTTTGTCCCATTTCTGGAACATCCTATCTCAGTCCACCTTGTCGATTCCTCTTAGTATTTTATATATCGTTATCATATCCCCCCTAACTCTCCTGTCCTCCAGTGTCATCAGGTCGATTTCCCTTAACCTCTCCTCGTATGACATGCCCCTTAAGGCAAGGCTCCGGGACTAGTCTCGTTACAAATCTTTGCACTTTCTCTAATTTCCTGGCGTGTTTGGATAGGTGTTTGGTCTCGTTCTGGTCTTCCCGTTGTTTCTGTTGCTCTTGGATATCTCGTCTTCACCTTGCATTTTGTGGTCACGTATTCCATCATTTCATTTAATGTTTTTTTCCTCAAGTTCTCTTTCCCACTGAACCTTATGTAGGAAATTCCTCATACCTGTGTAGTTTGGCTTATGCTTCCTACTCATGTTGCTTCCCTCTCCACTTATAGCTATACAATGTATTCAGAGCTCAGGACCACTTGTTCTCTATCTCTGAGGGGCCTTTCGTATGAGATGTCCCCAATGTCTTAACAACTGAAGGTGAATATGAGGTCTAACGTTGCTGGTGCATCCTCTCCTCTCTCTCTGGTAGTGTCCCTAACATGTTGATGCATGAGGGTTTCCAGTACCACATTTCTGGTACTCCGTATGGCTCCAGGTTTTCCAATTTCCTTGTAACTGAAGTCACCCACAATTAGTAACTTTGCCCTGCCCTTGTGTGCCCTTCTGGCAACCTCAACCAGTGTATCAATCATTGCTCTGTTGCTCTCATCGTACTCGTCTTGGCCTCCTGCTATTCAGTGTCAGATTGTACATCACTGCAATCACATTCTTGGGACGCCCAGTCTGAAGTGTTATTACTATGTTGATCCTTGCTTCCCCTCTGTTCCCTCCTTCCAGCTCCTCAAAACTCCACTGATTTTGGATGAACAATGCAACTCCTCCTTCCTTTCTGTTCTGTCTTTATCTTTCCTCATGATCTGATATCCGGTTGGAAAGAGCGCACATATTATCATTCCCGTGAGCTTGATTTTCGTAAGTGCTATGATGTCTGTGGATGTTTCCATGGTTCTTTCATCCTATTCCTCACACTTATCCATTATTCCATCTGTGTTTGTGTAGTATATACTTTCAGTTTCTTTTCCAGAACTGTATTCTGGAGTGTTTGTGATGGCTGGGGAAGTGACAGAAATGGCATTTTACTAGGGGAGGCTGCTGTGTAGGTGGGGTTTGTGCTGGGGGTTGGGGTCTGTTGGTACAGAGTGTGGATTCTTTTGGGGTATTATTTTGGTGTCTAGAATCGTCTCTGTTTCTTACCCCTTGCATCTTTGTATCCTCTTTCACAGTTTCTGTCATTCTGTATCAGTTGTGGCATTCCCACTTGTATATTGTTTCCTTTATCCATGGTTTCTGCTGCAGGATCCTGTTTTGCACTGTTTCTGTCCTGAAAATCGGTTTGACTGGTCGATTTTTCTCCTCGAGAATCCCCCAAAATATATTAGCTCCGTCATGACCTCCTCTCTTGTTTGTTTGAAGATATGTTCAGTCTCTTTTATCTCTACCTGTCGTCTTTTATGTGTCCTCTCTTTGGCTCCTGAAGCCCATGGAAGAAACTGACCTCTCCTTACCCTCTTCCCATTGCTTCTCCCTCTGCATTCCAGGACCTGAATTAACCATCACCATTACTGCTTCCTTTATCATGTCCTGGAACTCTCAGAGCCCTTATATCGCTTCTGCAGGGGACTTATCACCATCCCTACCTACAATCCCCTCACTGTTGTCTCTGTGCCCAATGGTATGCCACATTCTTTCCTTGACATTTCCTGGAGGGGACCTTTACATCGGTCCCCTCATTGGATAATGATATACCTGCTCCTGATCCCAAACTCCTTCTGTTCATTGGCTTTACATCCTGCTTCAAGTTTCTTGGTTAGTCTTCTAGTCTCTGTACCCTGACCTCTGCAGCTTCTGCCTGCAGATCCAAATTCTTACTCTCTGCAGCCATACTTTCCTCAGTTTTATGGGTAAGCTCTTCTATGTTCCTTTGCCTTTCTTCCATCCCTCTCCTTAGCTCTTCTATCCATTCTATTTTTCCAGACCAGTCTCCTCAGTTTCCCTGAATTTTCGTCCTATTCTCTGGTGTCCTATTATTTTTTTTTGGTTCCATATGTCAGTTAACACAAAATGTGTACTTCGCTTGTGTATATGTGTGTTATATATATATATATATATATATATATATATATATATATATATATATATATATATATATATATATATATATATATATGTATATATATATATATATATATATATATATATATATATATATATATATATATATATATATATATATATATATATATATATATATATATATATATATATATATACATATATATACATGTGTGTGTGTGTGTTTGTGCGCGTGTGTGTACTCACCTAGTTGTACTCACCTAGTTGAGGTTGCGGGGGTCGAGTCCGAGCTCCTGGCCCCGCCTCTTCACTGATCGCTACTAGGTCACTTTCCCTGAGCCGTGAACTTTATCATACCTCTGCTTAAAGCTATGTATGGATCCTGCCTCCACTACATCGCTTCCCAAACTATTCCACTTGCTGACTACTCTGTGGCTGAATAAATACTTCCTAATATCCCTATGATTCATCTGTGTCTTCAGCTTCCAACTGTGTCCCCTTGTTACTGTGTCCAATCTCTGGAACATCCTGTCTTTGTCCACCTTGTCAATTCCTCTCAGTATTTTGTATGTCGTTATCATGTCCCCCCTATCTCTCCTGTCCTCCAGTGTCGTCAGGTTGATTTCCCTTAACCTCTCCTCGTAGGACATACCTCTTAGCTCTGGGACTAGTCTTGTTGCAAACCTTTGCACTTTCTCTAGTTTCTTTACGTGCTTGGCTAGGTGTGGGTTCCAAACTGGTGCCGCATACTCCAATATGGGCCTAACGTACACGGTGTACAGGGTCCTGAATGATTCCTTATTAAGATGTCGGAATGCTGTTCTGAGGTTTGCTAGGCGCCCATATGCTGCAGCAGTTATTTGGTTGATGTGCGCTTCAGGAGATGTGCCTGGTGTTATACTCACCCCAAGATCTTTTTCCTTGAGTGAGGTTTGTAGTCTCTGGCCCCTAGACTGTACTCCGTCTGCGGTCTTCTTTGCCCTTCCCCAATCTTCATGACTTTGCACTTGGTGGGATTGAACTCCAGGAGCCAATTGCTGGACCAGGTCTGCAGCCTGTCCAGACCCCTTTGTAGTTCTGCCTGGTCTTCGATCGAGTGAATTCTTCTCATCAACTTCACGTCATCTGCAAACAGGGACACCTTAGAGTCTATTCCTTCCGTCATGTCGTTCACAAATACCAGAAACAGCACTGGTCCTAGGACTGTCCCCTGTGGGACCCCGCTGGTCACAGGTGCCCACTCTGACACCTCGCCACGTACCATGACTCGCTGCTGTCTTCCTGACAAGTATTCCCTGATCCATTGTAGTGCCTTCCCTGTTATCCCTGCTTGGTCCTCCAGTTTTTGCACCAATCTCTTGTGTGGAACTGTGTCAAACGCCTTCTTGCAGTCCAAGAAAATGCAATCCACCCACCCCTCTCTCTCTTGTCTTACTGCTGTCACCATATCATAGAACTCCAGTAGGTTTGTGACACAGGATTTCCCGTCCCTGAAACCATGTTGGCTGCTGTTGATGAGATCGTTGCTTTCTAGGTGTTCCACCACTCTTCTCCTGATAATCTTCTCCGCGATTTTGCATACTATACATGTCAGTGACACTGGTCTGTAGTTTAATGCTTCATGTCTGTCTCCTTTTTTAAAGATTGGGACTACATTTGCTGTCTTCCATGCCTCAGGCAATCTCCCTGTTTCGATAGATGTATTGAATATTGTTGTTAGGGGTACACATAGCGCCACTGCTCCCTCTCTCAATACCCATGGGGAGATGTTATCTGGCCCCATTGCCTTTGAGGTATCTAGCTCACTCAGAAGCCTCTTCACTTCTTCTTCTGTTGTGTGCACTGTGTCCAGCACATGGTGGTGTGCCCCACCTCTCAGTCTTTCTGGAGCCCCTTCTGTCTCCTCTGTGAACACTTCTTTGAATCTCTTGTTGAGTTCCTCACATACTTCACGGTCATTTCTTGTTGTCTCTCCTCCTTCCTTCCTTAGCCTGATTACCTGGTCCTTGACTGTTGTTTTCCTCCTGATGTGGCTGTACAACAGTTTCGGGTCAGATTTGGCTTTCGCTGCTATGTCGTTTTCATATTGTCTTTGGGCCTCCCTTCTTATCTGTGCATATTCGTTTCTGGCTCTACGACTGCTCTCCTTATTCTCCTGGGTCCTTTGCCTTCTATATTTCTTCCATTCCCTAGCACACTTGGTTTTTGCCTCCCTGCACCTTTGGGTAAACCATGGGCTCATCCTGGCTTTTTCATTATTCCTGTTACCCTTGGGTATAAACCTCTCCTCAGCCTCCTTGCATTTTGTTGCTAAATATTCCATCATCTCATTAACTGGCTTCCCTGCCAGTTCTCTGTCCCACTGAACCCCGTTCAGGAAGTTCCTCATTCCTATGTAGTCCCCTTTCTTGTTGTTTGGCTTCATTCGTCCTGGCCTTCCTGCTTCTCCCTCCACTTGTAGCTCTACTGTGTACTCGAAGCTTAAAACCACATGGTCACTGGCCCCAAGGGGTCTTTTATATGTGATGTCCTCGATATCTGCACTACTCAAGGTGAATACTAAGTCCAGCCTTGCTGGTTCATCCTCTCCTCTCTCTCTTGTAGTGTCCCTTACGTGTTGGCACATGAAGTTTTCCAGTACCACCTCCATCATCTTAGCCCTCCATGTATCTTGGCCCCCATGTGGGTCCAAGTTCTCCCAATCG
>NC_091369.1:16516608-16561608 GCF_038502225.1 Cherax quadricarinatus
AGAGCCTCAAGGAGATTTAGCCGACCATTGCAAGTTGTCTTTAACGAAGAAATGAAAGGTCTCCACGTCAGCCGGTGATCAAAGTGAAGACCTAGAAACCTGTCCATATCATGCCGGAATACGTGAACCGTATAAGTACAAGAGAGTATCCGGTTAAGTGGGCATCTAGGAAAAGTAGTGAATTGGGTTTTCATACTTGAAAGTTTAAAGCCATGAGAAGTGGTTCAATGGGAGACTCGGTCTATCACAACCATAAAGGAGGATGCTACTAATCGACAGTCAGTGCCCGAGTAAGCTATAGCGAATCATCAACATAAAATGATGACCAAATATGCGAAGGAAGAATGGAAGGTACGTCATTTATAGCTAAGAGAAAAAGAGTAGTGCTGAGGACACAACCTCGTGGGACTCCTTCGGCTTATACAAAGTCCGAGGAAAGCGAGGCGCCAATACGGACCCGAAAATGTCTATGGGACAAGAAAACAGCGATGAAGTTTGGTAGATTACCGCAGAGGCCTAAGGAGTGGGCTTGGGCTAGAATGTTATACCTCTAAGTGGTGTCATATGCCTTCTCTAGATAGAAAAAGGATGCTAGGACACAGTGGTTGTTAGCAAAGGCATTTCGAATATACATATCGAAGTGCAGCAAGGGGTCTAAAGTAGAGCAGCCTTTGTGAAAGCCATATTGGCTAAGAACCACATCAGACGTCTATTCACCAGTCGTTCCATCATCTTGCAGACCACACTGGTCAGGGCAATGGGATGATAGTGAGAGGTGTGAAGCCCTGAAGTGCCCGGTTTGCAAAACGGTAGTACAATAGCTGATTTCCAGTGTTGTAGGAGAATCCCTCGCTCCCAAATTAGATTGAAAAGGCATAAAAGAATGGGAAGGGCCGTAGAATGGAGATGGTGCAGCATACTGATGTGGATATCATCAGCTCCCAGTGCCGACGGCCGGCACATAGAAAGCATGGATTCTAATTCTAGAAGAGTAAAAGGTATGTTATACGGCTACAATCCATTGGAGGAGAAATTTAAGGGTAATTGCTCTTTGGTAGGTTTAGATGCAAGAAATGAGGTCCGTATCTCCCGAGGTGAAGCCCTCAGGAGATACGGACAAGATAGTTACCGATTTCTGTGGCAACTTCTAAAGGTTCGGCGACATCAACTGAAGCAACCCGCAAAACGGGAGCTAGGTCTTGAGTGTACTTACCAAACAATTTCTGCACCTTTTTTCCAAATCACGCATATAGAGAAAGACGAGGTAATGGTAGACATGTAGTCTTGCCAACAAGCGCATTTAGCATCGTGTATGACGCGGCGAGCAACTGTCCTTGGCTGCTTAAAATCTAACAGACGCTCCACGGTACGGTTATTTCGATAAAGGCCCCATGCAGCACGTTTTAAATGCACCGAGTGGGCGCATGTAAGAGACCACCAAGGTATGCATGTTTGAGAATACCTACCTGAGGTTTGGGTGATAGAACGAGTCGCCATAGTTAGGACTAAGGTCGAAAATTGATATGCCAGTTCATCAATAGACGACGAAAGGGGGTCCTTGCAAGAGGTGCTAAGATGGGAGTACAAGTCCCAATCTGCTCGAGCAAATTGCCAACGAGGGTTACGAAATGGTCGGGTATGTGTCGTTGAAGTAAGAAGGATAGGAAAGTGATTATTATCATGCAAATCTGGAAGAACAGACCACGTGAAATCAAGTGCAATGGGCGAGGAACAGATAGAAAGATCAGTGCAGGAGAGAGACTGAGTATGAGAGTCAAAATGGGTAAGAGCGCCTGTATTTAAAACATGAAGAGGATGAGAAGCGAGAAGAGTCTCCAACTGATCACCACGAGAGTCACAGAGGGACCCTCCCCACAGGAGATGGTGAGCATTAAAATCACCCTACAACAAGATGGGCGGCAGTAGAGAAGAAATTAAAAACACGATATCGGAGATACAGAATACATGGGAGGGAGAAATATAAAGAGAGCAAACTGTAAACCATCTGCATAAATAAATCCTAGCTGCAGTATAATGAACAAATAAAAACTTGTTGATACAGAATGTCAATGCACAAATGAAGCGCAATTTCATTAAATGATTCGTCAGGTAAAGGATCTGAAGAACGAAACAGCATGTAGCCCGAAACAGAGCGAATGACAGCAGAACGAATTTTGGGCTCTTGCAACCCAACACATACTGGGGACAACTGGGAGAGCAACACTTGGAGTTCTCGATTGCCCCTAAGGCCACGAATATTCCATTGTAAAATTAACTTTATGTACAGAAAAAAATTGGCAACAATAAGAAACGATAAAACCTATGGGCTTTTAGGATCTGTAAAGTCAACGTGTGGGGTAACAGTAAGCGTGTAAGCAAGGAAGAATGTGAATGTTGCGGAGGAATAGATTGTTGCGAGGGTCGTAAAAATAGAAGGGGTAGAAGGAGTCACGTTGGTGTCCATCATGAGTGTCGTCTCTGCAAAATAGCTGGGGATAGTGCCTAACGTCTCTGTTGTTAAGGAAGCCGACGATGCCATGATGTCAGAGACAGGAGAGTCATTGCAAGGAAAGGTTGGAGTAACTACTGAGGCAACTATAGACATCTGAGGGGAGGGCAGGGAGCATGAACCTGGACAGATGTGTCAGCTGGGGTAGAAGAGGCCTGCAGTGTAACAAGAGAGGAAGGAGATTGGAGGGTAACTATGGAGGAAGACGATGGAGGGGAGGGAAAGGGGAAGAGCGTATACACGGGGGAGTGAACCTCTACCTTCCTGTGAGAGCTGGAAAGAGGGTGAGAGCCAGGCTCTGAGGTAGGAGATATATTCTGTGCAGGTGATGAACACAAAGAAAGCGTAGGTCTGCGAGGTCTCGTAGACTGAGAAGCAAGTGAGCGAGATGTAGAAGTAGAAGTTGGAAGTGGTGCATAGGTAGGAGTGTCAGAGGATAAAACTGCAAAAGAATTAGAAATTGGGGCAACACCGGAAGACACAGACGCAGAGGCGAGAGGACCGTTGAGGCTGGAGGTCTTCGGGCTACCCAAGCATACAGGACACGAGGGAGTTAACCTTGAAGGCAGAGCTGTGCGAGCGAGGCCCTCATGCTCCTTAAGATAAAGGATCTCTTGTTCATTGCGATAAACCTGGCAACGGAGTGAGGTTCCTAGCAATTGAGACAAGAGGGGGGAAGACTACAAGACCGACTGGAAAGTTCTGCTGCACAGCAGACCAGGCATTCTACCGCAGATCTTCAGTGTTTAGCGGGGTGTCCAACATGCCAGCAATTACGATGCTGTTTTGGAGTGGGAAATAGGTGATGTCCTGCAATATAAACAGAGGATGGAAGTTCACGGCAGTCGAAGTTTAAACGAGCGATGTTACTAGGAAAACTCCTCTGCCCATGAGCAGGCAAGATGTATGTATCTACCTTCAGAATAGGGATGTTCTGAAGGGCTAATTGCTCTAAAATATCCTCGCCACAAGAAAGAAAATCACTCTGTATAATAATACGAGTACCACTGCAAGAATTAAGATTAGCAAGTTTACGAACGGTGACTGGTAAGTTATCTATGGAAGTGATGCGGGAGAGAGCATGAGCTTGCTCTGCATTCTGCACTATTACGACACGCGCACCACTTCGATGAGTGTGGAAGGATATATTTTGGCCAACGTACCGTAAAAGAGTTTTACCAATTCTGTGATCAGAAAGATAATCAGTTTGAGATGCCGTTTGTAAAGAAAAGAATTTTTGTCCATTGCATACTCATTAGTCTGGTACACAAAAGCAGTGAGTGTCGTGTAGGTCGTTTTTGAGTGGCCATCGACAAACTGTCTTCAGTAGATTGTCTTGGATGCTTAGGAGTGGAACTGCGGGCAGTCTGACCTGAGGGAGGTGGGCGATCCGAGAACCGATGCACCATATTCGGAGAAGCCGGACGCATTGTGAAAGGTGTGCTAGAAGCAGTGGCATGAGCAGAAATGGGTAATGCTGCAGTACTTGAAGGTGACGAAGCGTCACCGGCAGAAGGTACTGGGCTATGAGAAGAGTCGAGAGAATGGTCCGAATGGGTCAGAATATGGTGTGGGATCAGAATGGGGCCTACGAGGAAGAAAAGTTTCACAGGGCGAAGACTCCATAATAATAGGTGCATCTTCTGTAATATCTTCTTTCTTGTTATTTTAAGTGAAAAAGAAAGAAGGAACGCAAAAAAGAGGAACAGTGGAGGGACAGTTGCTATGAGGCATGGAGGGGCCGAAAGCTCCTCCCCTCATCCGAGAGGGTCTCGAGCCCATTGGTAGTGAAGATGCAGCGTGGAACCCGTGCCATACCCTACCCTTCACACCAGTAAACCAGAGCTCTAGGATAACAGCCTCACCTCCACCGAGCTACCTCGGCGGACAAAAGAAAGGACGGTCGGAAACTCACCATAAAGCATACCTCCTTTGCCTGCCACCCCCAGAATTGACAGGCAGCTTCCAGAGATACACCCATCATCCAAAGGGCACCCCACCCACGACCTGGAAATACGGGAAGGGAGCAGGGCATCCTCAGACAATTCAGATTCCACGGCAAACCACACAAACTCCGAGGGACCTTAGGGAGGGGGACGAACCCCAGCACGCCACTCCCACCTAGAAACCGTAATGCCAGAGGGGAGGACCCCAGAGGCTACAAATGGGATGGGGAAAAAGGGGAGGGTTGGGAGAAGTGAGAGAAGGGAATAAAGGGGGGTATGGGAAGGAAAGGATAAGGAAGGGAGGATTGGGGGGTACCTAGACACGGTCTAAGGAAGGAGATCAAAAGATTTGATTCCTGAGACAAAGAGCCTCTTCGCCACGTCAAGGAGCCCCCCTGGAAGAGGTTGTAAGAGTCAAATAATCATCAGCTCACTTTACAGGTTATTCATTTTGTATGCATTTTGTGCTCTATCACACCAAAGTTGTACTTATAGAACAACTTTGCAAAAATCAGCTAACACTGCATCATCTATGTTATCTTCTTGTATATTACATTCAAAACCATATTGAAATGGTCTAGTAAGGTGAGACGAGGGAGCGGCTCAAAACCCACGCTGTCTTGTTTTGTGCATGCAAAGGCGTAAGGGCCATTCAAACCCTCAAAGAGCTTTTGAAGGAGCCCCCTCCTCCATATGAAAAGAAAACAGAAAAATTATAACAAAATATAAACAAATTTTTATTGATCATGAACAAATATCATAAACTATAAAGAAATTAAACATGAAATAGCCCTAACTGAAGCTAATGATGAAAAATTAAATGAATAAATAAATCAAATGAACAAGCCTAATATGTACAGAATTGCTTCTGAGTCTTCTAGTTGTACGGCAAGGCGCACAGGAATCACTCGAGTGTGATGGGACGTTGGAGATAGCGTAACGAGGCTACAAATGGTCGTGACTAAGGTGAAGTCCAGCAACAGACAGTTACAATGCTTATGACTGTGTACAGCTAGTAATGCAGGTAAGAGTTAGCTGCCGGCCATAATCAACTGGAAAGTGGCAACAGAGTATAACAGACATGGCCATTTCAGTATGTTGCTGAGATAGCTCTGTCCGTGGTATAAAAAAGCAGTTCTCTATTAAGACTGTTGACCTGCCCAGAAGTGGAGTAACAGTTTCTCGTGATGCACGAGTGTGGATCCAAAGGTGAAGGAACAACTAGAGTTCCTAAGATTACGGATTATTGTTTCTGACCTATTAGATCGAATATCGTTCTTCTCATCACGCATCTATGAAAAAAGGCTATGAAAGAAAAGGAAATTACAAGCCGAATAAGGAGTCATTCACATAGGCTGAAGGACTTTAAAAGAAATGGTGATGACTAAATATTACTCAAATCCGTACAAGAGTAAAAAAAAATTGAATTATGAAAGCAAAACTATTAAATTTTCAAGAGTGGAGTCCTGTACCTACGAACTTGAGAGCAGGAAGCCAAGTGACATTACTCAGCCGGTCAGGGTCCCTTTTAACGTTACCACTCACATACCCCTTTCTGAACAGGCATACTACCAGTCATACTTTAACAACCAATCATTCAGTCTTCCACTCTTATGTAATGAACTTTTTCCTCACAGTGCAACTGTTGAAATTTCATGTAACTGGCAATCTTGCTACTCAGGAAACGGTCAAAGATTTTGATAGCGTGTGAAGGTGGCGCTATTGTTCTACAGGATTTTGCAATAGTTTTGCTACTACCTTTGAGAAGTATGCAGGTTTTGAGGGTTTTAATGACTGTGGGATGACATCTGTAGTCTAACTCTTCCATAGAATAATTAAGGCCCGGTCTCTAGCAATTTTTGGTAACTATGGAATTCCACTAGTCTGAACCTGGGAGAGAATGCATGAGCATTTGTCGATGGTTCCTTCAGTGTCAACTGGGGATAGTGTTACATCAGAAGTTATGGATATGTTAGCTGCGTTTTGAGCTTCATTCATGAAAAACTCATTGGGGCCACTGATCTCAACATTAATAAATGATTCACTGTAGACAGTCATATTGTGACTTCAGCACTTCCCTCATTTACTTATTGCTATTAATGTATGTTCCATCTCCTTTAAGGAGATGGAACGTGATTTTGCATTCGATTTTGTATACAAGTAGAAATATTTGAGATGTCTTCTAATTTCATTTGTGGCCCTTTGTTCCATGTGTTTCTCCGGGACTCTTAGAACTGGTTTGTGCTCGATATTTTGCGTTTCCCTAACCAGAGCTTTCTTTCATTCTTTAGAGAGTCTGTTGCCTATAAGAAGCTCTGTTAGCCATCATCTTTGCCTTTAGAGCAAGCTCTTCTCTCTCTTTGTGTCTGGAACATACTTCAAGTACCATTGAGATCATCCTCCAGAAAGACTCTTTTCAGATCTCCAGCCGATATACCTTCTTCCCAGCGTATTTAATCAATGTCACAATTTATCTGGTCCCGGTCGATGTCGCCCTCATGATTGGTCGTGTTTCTCTCCCCAAGGCCACTGTACTTGTAGGTTTGAACCTCCATTAAGTTGTGGTCTAAGACTGCAGCATTTGAAACAGTTATGTGCCGGACCCGGTTCTCATTGTTCTTAAATATAAAATGTATTTACAGGTTTAATAATGTTACTGTGAGAGATTAATCCTCAAAGCTGGCTCCAGGGACTTGCAATGCAGTTACAATCCTTGCTACGCATTTTTCCATTCTAGGTGACTCAGGCTGAAGTTACCAAGCAACATGTTTGGAGCCGGGTTCGATAAGTTTTCATGAAATTGCTCGATTTCCAATACTTGGTCTTTAAACCGCAAGGAAGTTGTATCCTACGGTTTATATACAATTGCAACTAGGTTCTAGTTTTTTATTTTGACTACCAAAGACTTCGACTAAATTTATGGTGTTCAGTAATTCAGTGTACGTGAGGGAATCTTCAATATACAGGCAGACTTTCCATTGTTGAACACAAAAGCCACATTTCGTTATTAAAATAATCTCGTTATTAAAATAATCTCTTGGAGTTAAATGCACACATTGCATTTGACTCCAAGAAAAGTCCCCTGATAAACGGCATTTAATTATTTTTCCTAGGCAAACACATAACATGATATAGTTTAGTTAGTTGAAGTGCTGGGGGCTTGACTGCACGTTAGTGTCTATGGCTCTGATGAGCCCACCACTGAATTTGTTTCCAGTCCATCATGGTTCCCAGATGGTGGAACATTCTAATAATAACTAGCCATTCTTTTAATCATTTCCTAGCACTAAAACATCACATCTGTCCAGTTAGTTGCATATAAAAGCAATTGGTCGTTCAAGAGGCCTTATTCTCCTCCTTCCCTTTCTGTGGAATGCCGGACATATTCCGTAACATCGTTAAAGTGCTGAGCTGTAACACTTTTTTGGAGTATTCAACGATCTTTGATTGTCATATGCGAAGATTATTGCGGCATTTCTTTAGATAATCGTATTGACATTTTGCAATTTTTGTACGAGTCAGTTCATGTCTACAGACACTTCAGACATAGTGTTAACAGGCCTGAATTCTCTGTTGACAGTGACCAGTAGATTCTCTGTTGACTGTGACCAGTAGATTCTCTGTTGACTGTGACCAGTAGATTCTCTGTTGACTGTGACCAGTAGATTCTCTGTTGACTGTGACCAGTAGATTCTATGTTGACTGTGACCAGTGACCAGTAGTAGATTCTCTGTTGACTGTGACCAGTAGATTCTCTGTTGACTGTGACCAGTAGATTCTCTGTTGACTGTGACCAGTAGATTCTCTGTTGACTGTGACCAGTAGATTCTCTGTTGACTGTGACCAGTAGATTCTCTGTTGACTGTGACCAGTAGATTCTCTGTTGACTGTGACCAGTAGATTCTCTGTTGACTGTGACCAGTAGATTCTCTTTTGACTGTGACCAGTAGATTCTCTGTTGATTGTGATCAGTAGATTCTCTTTTGACTGTGACCAGTAGATTCTCTGTTGACTGTGACCAGAAGATTCTCTGTTGGCTGTGACCAGTAGATTCTCTGTTGGCTGTGACCAGTAAATTCTCTGTTGACTGTGACCAGTAGATTCTCTGTTGACTGTGACCAGTAGATTCTCTGTTGACTGTGACCAGTAGATTCTCTGTTGGCTGTGACCAGTAGATTCTCTGTTGGCTGTGACCAGTAGATTTTCTGTTGACTGTGACCAGTATTATTATTATTATAATCAAGGGGGAAGCGCTAAACCCGGAGGATTATACAGCGCCTGGGGGGGGGATGTGGAAGGCATTCAGGCTTAATTCGGGGAACTGGAGCACAGATCTAATTCCCTAAATCAAGAGCCCCTCACCAACATCAAGGAACCTTCCTTGAGGGGACTGTGACCAGTAGATTCTCTGTTGACTGTGACCAGTAGATTCTGTTGTCTGTGACCAGTAGATTTTGCTTCAACGAATATATCATTTTCAGCACTTATGTGACTCAGTTGATTCTCAGTTAATGAGGCTTGAGGCTGTGAGGAGACTGTTGCTTATTCTTCGTTAACATTGATGTGTACCTCCAGCTGGTCATCAATTTTATTTATTCAGATATTATTTTAATTCTGATTATCACTCGATGAGGAAATAAATGGTATGGTGATGGGGAGTTCCTTGATGCTGAAGAAGTGCTCTTGATACAAGGAATTGGGGCTGACTTCCCCTTCCTTAAATAAAACCTGATTACCTCCCATTCCAAAGACTCTTGCTGGTTTAGAGCATTCTAATGATTCAAATTATATCAATATTGCTGCTATTTCTGCTACTACTACTATTACTACTAGTAGTAGTAGTACTACTATTACTGCTAATGCTGCTGCTACTACTAGTACCAGTATTACTGCTATTACTATTACCAACACTACTACTACGACTTATACTACAACTAGTACCACTACTACTACTACTATTACTACCACTACTACTACTAGTACCACTACTACTACTGCTACTACTATTACAGCTACTACTACTAGTACCACTACTACTACTGCTACTACTATTACAACTAGTACTACTAGTACCACTACTACTACTGCTACTACTATTACAACTACTACTACTAGCACCACTACTATTACTGCTACTACTATTACAACTACTACTACTAGTACCACTACTGCTACTGCTACTACTATTACAACTACTACTACTAGTACCACTACTACTACTGCTACTAATACCACCTCTACTGATAATAACAATACAATTTCTAATTCTTCTACTACCACCAATGATTATCATCATTATCATCAAAATCATCACTATCGTCACACGAATAATTTAGTGTGTCGAAGGCGGGCCGCTGAAAGGAGGCCGTAATTGCATCCTTTTAAAAATGCAGCTGGGAGAGTGAAGTGAAAAATGAAGACACGATACAAATTTGGTTGTACTCCAGACTAATGGCGGAAGAGGCAGTGTCAGGAGACGTGCGTGAATTCATGTATATCAGGGAGAGTATTTTAACGATGTGTCGCTCTCATGGGGGTTTCTTTGACGCCGATGAGGGGCTCTTGATCCACGGATCTGAGCTTCCCCCTTCCCCCAGTTGCTTGGTTCCAAGATTACCTTCCATGAGGGCCCGTATGACCCCTACGGATTTAGCGAAAAGCTTTGTATTAAATCCATGAGTTCTGAATTACACTTACTTCAGTATATATATATATATATATATATATATATATATATATATATATATATATATATATATATATATATATATATATATATATATATATATATATATATATATATATATATATATATATAGGGAGGTACCACCTCTAGAACTGTTATAGGGACCTTCATCCTCAGAGAAAAGAATAAACTTGCTTCAGGGAAAACTCAATATTCTCCCTGAAGCTGTTTGAGAATTTTTACCTACCACCCCCTATATTATATATATTTATATATATTTATATATATATTTTATTTAAAGACAAAATACATTGACAGAGCATTCACAAAACTACGATACAAAGTAAAACAACATAGGTAACTCAGAGCTACATCTCGAATACTTCGTCCAGCTCCCCGGCGGTGGGCCGCGTGCCCAGAATGCTGCAGGCATTTCCTCTCTGGATCGCAACACTGAGTCTCTGGAAGAGGAAGCTGGTCGCCCTGTGGTCCTTTGTTTCTATGATGAGCTTTTCACCCAGCTCTATTAGGAACTTTAGAGCACACTTGCCCCATGCTCCAAGGATCTCTGACCCTATTGGGATGAAGTTATAGCAAGAGGGAAGGTCTTCATATTTGCGGATCTTCTGAGTCTCCCTGTGGCTGGCAGCTCCACCCCCTTCCACTACGGAGTGTGGCAAGTAGGTGTCTGCCAATGTGGCGGCACATGCGTAGTCCCAGGCAATCTGCTTTCCATCCTTCCAAGGTAGAATAGTGGCTCCATCAGGACGCTTTAGACTTCCGTCAGACCTCTGCACTTGGGGTTCCCGTTGAGCTGGGCAACGGGCTGTGGTGAGGCTTCTCTTTATGATATCATTGACCTCCTCATGCCTGGCATACTTCCCTTCTGCTGTGTGACACACGAGACAATGAAGTCCGAATTGATCAGCTGTCGCCCTGCCGCAAATACACCTATGTTCGGTGAGGATGGGGGCGGCTAGGCGAAGAGCAACACCAGTCCGAATGGCCTGTGGGTCTAGTCGAGTGCCCAAGGAGAAATTGGGAACAGGAAACAGGAAATCTCCTGAGTGTGGTGCCTTCATTGCCAGGAGACGAGCTTTGTCCTTTCCTGGAGAGCATTGTGTTGGCGATTTTTTCCATGATCGGTTTGTCCCAGTGGGACTGTTTGTGTTCTTTGGGAGGAGCTGGTCTACTGGAGGAATCTGTAAGGATGTCCCACCGAATCGCTGCTTCAGTAAACCTGGGGTCTTGAGCTCCTACCATGTCTCTCAAGCGTTCGGGAACAATCTTCTTGACTAAAGCACTGGAAGCTAAACATGAAGACAGAAAAGCAGGTAAAGCAACATGCGTTGCTTTGCGCATCCCTATACCTCCCAGTTGTACTGGGAGGGTTGCCTGATCCCATTGCTGATCCTCTAGTGACAGGTTCAGTGCCTTCTTAAGGGTTGACCTCAGGTGTGCGTCATATTCGTCGAGTGTTGGGTTGTCAAAAGAGGGTGCACACCTGAGGAAGTAAGTGAGTCTTGGAATAGCAAGGCACCTTGTGAGGAGATACGGAGCATCATGGGCATCAAGATCTCTCCTCCATTTTCATCAGGTCATTCAATTTTTCCTTGAGGACAGTGTTGATGGCCTGGTGACCCAGTGATGCTCCCAAGAGGGTACTGTTGGATGGAGTGTTAGTAGAGACTTCCGGGAGGATTCTTCACACGGCATTGATTATTTCCTCATTTGCTGTGATGATTTCACACTTGGAGGGATTGAGGAAGAGTCCCAAGTCTTCTCCCTGTGTTTTCACCAGTTGTAGGTCCCCCACCAGGAACTCTTCAGTACCTGCCAGAGGGCCATCATCCAGGTACCAGATATTGAGCTCGCTGCTTAGGCTGGAAGTTAGTTCTCTTACTGCCAAGCAGAAGAGAAGTGGAGCTAGTGGGTCACCCTGCTGAACACCTTCTGATGAGAATTTCATGTTCTCCAAACAAAAGAATTGAGGGTTTGCTGTAGCCGGCTGAAATGAAGGGAAAAAGACTGGGGAAGCGATCCCGAACAGCTGGCAAGACAGCATCTCTCTTTACCATATTAAAGGCATTTCTAAAGTCAAGTTTGACTACGGCCTTGTCTTCTGGTAGGTCCCTGATGTAGGCCCTTTCTGCATGAGCTGCAGCTTCACTGCCTTGAGGGACCCCAAAGCCCAGTTGGTGTGGCTGGAGTAAACTGGCAGCTTCTAGGCGAATGTTTCTTACTGCTGCTTTGGCAACGAGACGGCGAAGAGTGTTTCCAACCGCAATGGGTCTGATTCCCCCATCCTTCTTCTTCAAGGCACACAGTGAGGCTCCAAAAAAGAAAGGTTTAATTTCTTCTGGGATTCGCCCAGCCAGGCAGTTGTTGACGAAAGTTGTCAACTCGGTGAGAAGAAGTGATGCAGATGCACCGAGTACTGGATTTACCATCTCCTTGAGGTGCTGAGGTCGAATTCCAGTGTAACCTCCTGCAGATCCTGCAGGAAATGACACAATCGCCTTATAGACTTCCGATTCAGGCAAAATTAATTGTTCAATGATGGGGTCTTCCTCAGGGTTGTTGTTGATGGCTATGGTGTCCCTGGTTGGATGCTTGTCTCTTAGTGCTTGGGCTGTGGTCTCATCTTTGGGGGCTACAGTGTCGTCACTTGTAATTATTCGGTTTGCTCCCACTGTGTTACCTTCAATTTTGTTGCTAACCTGTGCGCAAATTTTCTCGTTTTCAGTGGGACTTTTCTTGGGTCTACCTTTGTGATTCCTGCGATGATGGGACAGAGGGACACAATTATCCGTTCTTGGGTAGTTGCGCACTGCCTTGATAACTGACGTGGTTAGCAGTTTGCCTCGTCTCTCAGGAACTGCAAGACAGACATTGCCGAACAGGAGCAGGTTGCGCCCATGCTTGGATGGTGCCTCGGGCTTCTAAGTTGGTGGAACCTCCATTCACCTGCTTGAAAATGTCTGTGAACTTCCCTGCTGCATATGGGCGAGCCGCTTTAGGGATGTGGGATAGGGTACTGTTAGCAGTGGATTTGAATGCCAACAGAAGATTATCACAAGTGAGGAGGTTGCCATTGGAATTGTCATCTGCCTTTGGAGGCTGTGGGCTGCTCTCTGCTGGGGGCATATGTGATCCTGCACACCCATTGTGTGCACGAATGCGACCATCCCTGTTGCGTGCTCGAAACTCTCCGCACACCTGACATGTGCCTCTTCTTTCATTGTTGGGTGCACTGTTTCCCTGGCTTTGTGGCTGGCTGGCTTCATCATCTGCCATACCTCAAACTGTGTGGTAAGCCCAGGCTGAAGGGAAAATGGCGCATGGCACATACCGCATGTGGTTCATTGTGGTGGTGGGGGGAGGAGAGGGGTCTTCCCTCCTTGTGGTGGGCGGTGGAGGAAAGGGAGGAGTGATGAGGCAGAGTAGGGCACTCACTCCCTCCCAGGACAAGTCACTATACAACACAACGCTCTGTGCTCCTGTTACTATACGTCACTATGCTCTGTGCACCTGTTACTGTACGCCACTATGCTCTGTGCACCTGTTACTATACGCCACTATGCTCTGTGCACCTGTTACTATACACCACTATGCTCTGTGCACAGCCCCCACTATAAACGACACGCCGCTTTACACTACACGTGCTATACGCATACCATGCTCATACTACGCACTATACACTATATACACTATACACACAGTGAACAAACACTCCATTGTTGTAACACGAGCACACGGTGTATGCGCGCCTGTTTGGGGAAGGGGAAGACACAGTTTTACCCCTCAACCTCCGCCTCCTCCTCCTCCTCCATTAGCCCTTCCCTCACTGACCTCACCTACCCATGGTGACCGTTATGTTCCCTCACTGAATTCACATACACAACACTTTTCTTGATTCTGAAGGAAGAGACGAAACGCAGAGTCTTCTGACCCTTTCCAACACGGGCAGCAGATATTCACACACCAGCCTGTTGATAATAATCCTGGTAGGTGTTCTTGATTATCTTAAGATATAGTGCCAAAAACACAGAGCAGGATGCCCACAGCCTCTCTCTGGCAGAGGTGCCAGGTATATATATATATATATATATATATATATATTTATATATATAAAGTTTTGATATACTGTGAACACGTAGTTTGATATACTGTGAACACGTAGTTTTGATATACTGTGAACACGTAGTTTTGATATTCTGTGAACACGTAGTTTGATATACTGTGAACACGTAGTTTTGATATTCTGTGAACACGTAGTTTGATATACTGTGAACACGTAGTTTTGATATACTGTGAACACGTAGTTTTGATATTCTGTGAACACGTAGTTTGATATACTGTGAACACGTAGTTTTGATATTCTGTGAACACGTAGTTTGATATACTGTGAACACGTAGTTTTGATATTCTGTGAACACGTAGTTTTGATATTCTGTGAACACGTAGTTTGATATACTGTGAGCACGTAGTTTTGATATACTGTGAACACGTAGTTTTGATATTCTGTGAACACGTAGTTTGATATACTGTGAACACGTAGTTTTGATATTCTGTGAACACGTAGTTTTGATATTCTGTGAACACGTAGTTTTGATATTCTGTGAACACGCAGTTTGATATACTGTGAACACGTAGTTTTGATATTCTGTGAACACGTAGTTTGATATACTGTGAACACGTAGTTTTGATATACTGTGAACACGTAGTTTGATATACTGTGAACACGTAGTTTTGATATACTGTGAACACGTAGTTTGATATACCGTGAACACGTAGTTTTGATATACTGTGAACACGTAGCTTTGATATACTGTGAACACGTAGTTTTGATATACTGTGAACACGTAGTTTGATATACTGTGAACACGTAGTTTGATATACTGTGAACACGTAGTTTGATATACTGTGAACACGTAGTTTGATATACTGTGAACACGTAGTTTTGATATACTGTGAACACGTAGTTTTGATATACTGTGAACACGTAGTTTTGATATACTGTGAACACGTAGTTTTGATATACTGTGAACACGTAGTTTGATATACTGTGAACACGTAGTTTTGATATACTGTGAACACGTAGTTTGATATATTGTGAACACGTAGTTTGATATACTGTAAACACGTAGTTTTGATATACTGTGAACACGTAGTTTGATATACTGTGAACACGTAGTTTGATATACTGTGAACACGTAGTTTGATATACTGTGAACACGTAGTTTTGATATACTGTGAACACGTAGTTTTGATATACTGTGAACACGTAGTTTTGATATACTGTGAACACGTAGTTTGATATACTGTGAACACGTAGTTTTGATATACTGTGAACACGTAGTTTGATATACTGTGAACACGTAGTTTGATATACTGTGAACACGTAGTTTTGATATACTGTGAACACGTAGTTTGATATACTGTGAACACGTAGTTTTGATATACTGTGAACACGTAGTTTGATATACTGTGAACACGTAGTTTTGATATACTGTGAACACGTAGTTTGATATACTGTGAACACGTAGTTTGATATACTGTGAACACGTAGTTTTGATATACTGTGAACACGTAGTTTGATATACTGTGAACACGTAGTTTGATATACTGTGAAGACGTAGTTTGATATACTGTGAACATAGTATATCAAATTAAATAAAAAATTATTTATCAACTGGAATATGGCGACATGGAAACTATGTACAATGTGGTCACAACTGAAAGAGCCGGGTATAGTCCCGGGCAGGGAGAGACAACGAAAAAACTTGCAAATGATGCAAGCATCCTGTTGTCTCTCCCTGCCCGGGAGACAACGAGGTGCTAGGTACACAAGCAGTAGATGTGTACCTAGCACTGAGTGACAGCTGTGGAGCGTCCTAGCAGTACGTGTGTACCTAGCACTGAGTGACTGCTGTGGAGCGTCCTAGCAGTACGTGTGTACCTAGCACTGAGTGACTGCTGTGGAGCGTCCTAGCAGTACATGTGTACCTAGCACTGAGTGACTGCTGTGGAGCGTCCTAGCAGTACATGTGTACCTAGCACTGAGTGACTGCTGTGCAACGTCCTAGCAGTACGTGTGCACCTAGCACTGAGTGACTGCTGTGGAGAGTCCTAGCAGTACGTGTGTACCTAGCACTGAGTGACTGCTGTGGAGAGTCCTAGCAGTACGTGTGTACCTGGCACTGAGTGACTGCTGTGGAGAGTCCTAGCAGTACGTGTGCACCTAGCACTGAGTGACTGCTGTGGAGAGTCCTAGCAGTACGTGTGTACCTAGCACTGAGTGACTGCTGTGGAGAGTCCTAGCAGTACGTGTGTACCTGGCACTGAGTGACTGCTGTAGCAGTAGTACCTAGTACTTAGAGACTGCTGTAGTCCTAGCAGTACGTGTGTACCTAGCACTGAGTGACTGCTGTGGAGAGTCCTAGTACCTAGCACTGACTGACTGCAGCGTAGCAGTACGTGTGTACCTGGCACTGAGTGACTGGTGTGGAGCGTCCTAGCAGTACGTGTGTACCTGGTACTTAGAGACTGCAGTGGAGAGTCCTAGCAGTACGTGTGTACCTAGCACTGAGTGACTGCTGTGGAGAGTCCTAGCAGTACGTGTGTACCTGGCACTGAGTGACTGGTGTGGAGCGTCCTAGCAGTACGTGTGTACCTGGTACTTAGAGACTGCAGTGGAGAGTCCTAGCAGTACGTGTGTACCTAGCACTGAGTGACTGCTGTGGAGAGTCCTAGCAGTACGTGTGTACCTAGCACTGAGTGACTGCTGTGGAGCGTCCCAGCAGGACATGTGTACCTGGCACTGAGTGACTGCTGTGGAGCGTCCCAGCAGGACATGTGTACCTGGCACTGAGTGACTGCTGTGGAGCGTCCCAGCAGGACATGTGTACCTGGCACTGAGTGACTGCTGTGGAGCGTCCCAGCAGGACATGTGTACCTAGCACTGAGTGACTGCTGTGGAGCGTCCTAGCAGTACGTGTGTACCTGGCACTGAGTGACTGCTGTGGAGCGTCCTAGCAGTACGTGTGTACCTAGTACTTAGAGACTGCTGTGGAGAGTCCTAGCAGTACGTGTGTACCTAGCACTGAGTGACTGCTGTGGAGCGTCCTAGCAGTACGTGTGTACCTAGCACTGAGTGACTGCTGTGGAGCGTCCCAGCAGGACATGTGTACCTAGCACTGAGTGACTGCTGTGGAGCGTCCCAGCAGGACATGTGTACCTAGCACTGAGTGACTGCTGTGCAGCGTCCTAGAGATGCATGTCAGCACTGCCAGGGATAGAAACCTTCATCCTTGGTAATTTCATTTTCATGATCCTCTTCATCCTCATCCTCCTCACAATCCCCATCACAATCCTCATTACCATAATCCTCTTTATCCTCATCATTATCATCCTCAGCATTCTCATCATCACTATCATCATCATTTTCTCTTTCTCCTTGTCATCATCATCCAAGGGATTGTAATCTTCCGGGTATTGGGCTGTAATCCATTATAACTTATATTGTAGCTGTTAACTTGAGCATTGGTAAAAAAAATTACAGTACCATTGTTGGAACAATGTAAATTAACCTCTCGCTTTCAAAAGAAACATCATGACGACGTTTCGCTTTATCTTAGATCATTGTTGCGCCTTGACAAAGTTCTGGAGGGATTGAAACACTTATGCAACATATGGGAATCTTTATATGGGGAACGTTTCGCCACACAGTGGCTTCATCAGTCCAATACAAAGCAGAAAGGTGAAAGAAGAGGAGGAGTTTTTGGTAATCAGTCCCTCAGCCTGGAGTCGATGTGTTCAGTCTACTTTGTATTGGACTGATGAAGCCACTGTGTGGCGAAACGTTTCCTAAATAAAGATTCCCATATGTTGCATAAGTGTCTCAATCTTCAACTTGACGGTTTTCAAAACCATTCCTCACAGTCCTGGTGGGACCGAAAACTTACAACATAGTTGTTGTCGTTTTCACGTGAACTGAGCACAAGTTCTGTCTCAGTAAATAAGACTAGTGGCTAGAGTAACTTGAGAGTGTTGAAGCGAATATTATGCTGAACACAGTCCACTTCACTTACACATAGTTCTTAATGTGCGTGCGTGTGTGTGTGTGTGTGTGTGTGTGTGTGTGTGTGTGTGTGTGTGTGTGTGTGTGTGTGTGTGTGTGTGTGTGTGTGTGTGTGTGTGTGTGTGTATGTGTGTGTGTATAAGTATGCGTGTACTGACCTATATGCCCTCATTTATATGTGGTTGCAGGGGTCGATTCATAGCTCCTGGCCCCGCCTCTTCAATGGTCGATGCTAGGTCACTCTCTCCTTGCTCCATGAGCTTTATCATACCTCTTCTTAAATCTATGTATGGATCTTGCCTCCACTACATCACATTCCAGACTTTTCAACTTCCTGACAACTCTATGACTGAAGAAACACTTCCTAATATCTTTCCGGCTCACCTGAGTCTTCAACTTCCATCTGTGACCCCTTATTGTTGTGTCCCACCTCTGAAACATCCGGTCTCTGTCCACCTTGCCGATTCCTCTCAGTGTTTTATTTATTGTTATCATGTTACCCCTGTATCTCCTGTCCTCCAGTGTCGTGAGGTCGAGTTTCCTTAACCTCTCCTCGTAGGGCATGCTCATTAGCTGTGGGACTAGTCTCGTTGCAAACCTCTGCAATTTCTCTAATTTCTTCAAGTTCTTCGCCAAGTGTGGGTTCCGAACTGGAGCTGCATACTCAAATATGGGCCTGATGTACACGGTGTACAGGGTCGTGAACGACTCCTTACTGAGATGTCGGAATGCTGTTCTTAGGTTTGCTAGTCGCCCGTATGCCGCAACAATTATTTGGTTGATGGGCGTCTCAGGATATGTGTTCGGTGTTATACTCACCTCAAGATCCTTGATCCTTTTTTTGAGTGAAGTCTGTAGTCTTTGGTCCCCTAGACTGTATTCTGTCTGCGGTCTTCTTTGTCCTTCCCCGATCTTCACGACTTCGCACTTGGTGGGGTTGAAATCCAGGAGCCATTTACTGGATTAGGCTTGCAGCCTGTCCAGATCCTTTTGTAGTCCTGCCTGGTCCTCCTCCGAGGTGTGTGTGTGTGTGTGTGTACTCACCTAGTTGTACTCACCTAGTTGAGGTTGCGGGGGTCGAGTCCGAGCTCCTGGCCCCGCCTCTTCACTGATCGCTACTAGGTCACTCTCCCTGAGCCGTGAGCTTTATCATACCTCTGCTTAAAGCTATGTATGGATCCTGCCTCCACTACATCACTGTGTGTGTGTGTGTGTGAGTGTGAGTGTGAGTGTGAGTGTGTGTGTGTGTGTGAGTGTGTGTGTGTGTTTATGTGTGTGTGTTTATATGCGTGCATGTGTAGGTGGGTAGATGTGAGGGTGGGTGGGTTTTTGTATTTTGGGTTGGTGGGATTTGGGATGCTGGTTAGGTGGATGGGTGGTTGGTTGGTTGTGGTTTAGTGGGTGGGTGTGTTATGAATGGATGGGTGTGTGGGTTTGGGAAGGATGGATGGATTGATGGGTGGGTGGATTTGTGGGTGGGTATGTGAGCACTCATCTATTGTTTCTTTCTACCTCATTGTACAGGGATCGATTTTCAGATCCATTTCCTTCTTCTTAATTTGCTCCTTGTCAAATTTATTCCCTTTCAGCCTAGTTGTCTCCCTCATAATTATTCCTTCTTCTTTGTCCTGGTTATTCCACTTTCTGACCTCCATGAGGGTAAAGGAATGATTCCTGCCATCACTGTCAATCATCAGTTTTCTTTTTCTCTTGTGTACCCATTTCCCGCCTTTAACAGGGTCAATTCCACCGAATATTTTGAATGTCGTTATCATAACTCCAGTGGTTCTTTTATTTTCTAATGTCGTTAGGCTTAGTTTCTTTTGCCTCTTTTCATGGTTAATTCCGTTTATCTGTAGAGATAGTCTCACTGAACACCTCTTTAATTTCTTATGCCTTTTCATGTGAGGGTTCTTTGCTGGTGCTGCATACTCTAAGATGGGCCTGACGTATGTCCGTACAGAGAGTAGTCAATGATTAGTTACTGAGATTAGCAACATTCGTTGCTAATTATAGTGATGTATGTCTCTTGAAATATGTTTTACACTAAATGCTCACTCACAGGTCTTTCTCCTTGAGAGAGGACTGCAGCTTCTGTTTCCCTATTCAGTGCTCAGTTTCCAGTGTTTTGCTAGTTTCTCAATTCTCATATCTGCAGTAACTGAGTTGAAGTAACCACTCGTTTTAGCAATATTGTACTTTGTATATGATTTTTGTAACCTTTTCTTTTTCTCATTACTTTATATTCTCCTAACAATTTTACATCTGACTATTATGGAATGTCATTCACATATACTCTGGTCAGATCATTGACAGTGATCAGGATATGTGTGAAATTCTCAATACCTACTTCCTCTCAGTTTTCACCCAGGAAAATACTAGCGATATTCCTGAAATAATAGATTATGTAGAACAGGATAATAAACTATGTGCGATTGCGGTAACTAGTGACATGGTCCTCAGACAAATAGAGAAATTAAAACCTAACAAATCCCCAGGCCCTGATGAACTGTTTGCAAGGGTGTTACAGGATTGTAGAGAAGAACTTAGCATACCTTTGGCTAATCTTTTTAACATATCACTACAAACTGGCATAGTGCCTGTTAAGTGAAAAATGACAAATGTAATACCTATTTACAAGGCAGGTGACAGGTCCTTGGCTTCGAACTATAGACCAATAAGCCTTACCTCCATAGTGGGAAAATTTATAGAATCAATAATTGCCAAAGCAATTCGTAGCCAACTTGATAGGCACAGATTGATTAATGAATCTCAACACAGTTTTACAAAGGGGTGTTCCTGTCTTACGAATTTACTAACTTTTTTCACTAAGGTGTTTGAGGAGGTAGATCATGATAATGAATATGATATTGTGTATATGGACTTCAGTAAGGCTTTCGATAGAGTTCCACACCAGACGGAAACTTAAGGCACACGGAATAGGAGGAGAAATTTTTTCCTGGGTAGAGACATGGCTGAGAAATAGGCAGCAGAGAATTTGCATAAATGGGAAAAAAACAGAATGGGGGAACGTCACAAGCGGTGTTCCTCAGGGGTCAGTGTTGGGCCTGTTGTTGTTCACAATTTACATAAACGACATAGATGAGGGAATAAATAGCGACATAAGCAAATCTGCTGTTGACACCAAAATAGACCGTCCAATTCATTCTAATGAAGACACTAGAGCACTCCAGGATGAGTTGAATAGACTGATGCAATGGTCGGAGAAGTGGCAGATGTAGTTTAATATTGACAAATGCAAAGTTCTAAATGTTGGACAGGAAAATAACCATGCCACATATAAACTAAATAATGTAGATCTTAATACTACTGATTGTAAAAAGGATTTAGGAGTTCTGGTTAGCAGTAATCTAAAACCAAGACAACAGTGCATTAGTGTTCGCAATAAAGCTAACAGAATTCTTGGTTTCATATCTAGAAGTATAAATAATAGAAGTCCTCAGGTTGTTCTTCAACTCTATATATCCTTGGTTAGGCCTCATTTAGACTATGCTGCTCAGTTCTGGTCACCGTATTACAGAATGGACATAAATGCTCTGGAAAACGTACAGAGGAGGATGACAAAGATGATCCCATGTATCAGAAATCTTTCCTATGAGGATAGACTGAGGTCCCTGAATCTGCACTCTCTCGAAAGACGTAGAATTAGGGAGGATATGATCGAGGTGTATAAATGGAAAACAGGAATAAATAAAGGGGACGTAAATAGCGTACTGAAAATTTCCAGCCAAGACAGGACTCGCAGCAATGGTTTCAAGTTGGAAAAATTCAGAATCAGGAAGGATACAGGAAAGCACTGATATGGTAATATAGTTGTGGATGAGTTGAACAAACTCCCGAATACAGCTATTCAGGCTAACACGTTGTGTAGTTTTAAAAATAGGTTTGATAAATACATGAGTGGGTGTGGGTGGGTGTGACTTGGACCTGACTAGCTTGTGCTGCTGGGTCTGGTGCCTTGCTCCATCCTTGAGTGGAGGTGACCAGACTGGGTGGGTCACTGGGCTAATCTTGGGGAGGGTCATTGGGATAATCCGGGGGGAAGACATGGACCTGCTCCGCATCTGTCAGTAGGCCTGTTGCAGTGTTCCTTCTTTCTTATGTTCTTATACACTGACCATTTTATTAGGTACACTTACTCGTTAATGCAAATATCTAATCAACCCATCACGAAGCAGCATTTCAATGCCTAGAAGCATGTTTAAACATGATCAAGAGTTTCAGTTGTTGTTCAGAGCAAACATCAGAATGGGAAGAAATGTGATCTAAATAACTTTGCTCGTGGAATGATTGTAGATGCCAAATGAGGAGGTTTGAGTATCTCAGAACCGGCTGATATCCTGGGATTTAGACGCTCAACAGTCTCTAGAGATTATTGAGAACGGTGTGAAAAACAAAACATCCAGTGAGTGCCGTTTCTGTGGGCGAAAACGCTTTGTTAATGAGAAAGGTCAGAGGAGAATGGCCAGACCGGTTCAGGCTAAGAGAAAGCAACAGTAGCTGAAATAAGCACGCCTTCAATACAAAAGTGAAATGAAGAAGAGCATTTTTTAATGAACAACGCGTCTAACCTTGAGGTGAATGGGCTTTGTCATCTGTCATCACCGTGTACACTTATTATTCCATCTGCACATAGTGTACATATTTGTATAGAGTGCGTGAAGGTAAAGTATGCATTATAGTCTATCTGCTGAGTTTGTTTTGCTGCAGACCCCATTACGACCAGGTCACAGGCCATTCATTACCTGTGCTCGTAATAGTTGACGAGTAGAAGGGGAAAGAGGAGTACCTGTTCTCTTAGACTCTCTGCTCTTACCAAGGGTTTCACTGACACGTCTATAATCATATTGAGATTAAGACACATGTGCAACATCTGGGTATCTTTATTGTAGACGTTTCGCCATCTAGTGGCTTTATCAATACAAATTCTAGGACATAACTTGAAGACAGTATCTCCAGAATCTCCACGACTATGGTGCTCTTCGCACCTACTGCTAGGTTGAGGGACTGATTACCTTATCTTCTGTACATAGTTCTACTGTCTTCAAGTTATGTCCTAGAATTTGTATTGATAAAGCCACTGGATGGCGAAACGTCTACAATAAAGATACCCAGATGTTGCACATGTGTCTTAATCTCATCTTGTCGGTATTATATACCATTCGTATATAATCATATTATTTATGGTATATAATGCTGACACGTTGATGCACAACACTTGGGAGTTTTTCTTCTGTGTAACAGACTTTGTCGTTTGCGAATGTAACACTAGAGACAGTAGAAGAAATGGTTTTGATATAGAAGGTGGTCAGGTCCTCCAGGATAACAAACAGACCTGCTGCCAGACCTTATATACTAGAGCGACAGTGAAATGAAGCAGCTGGAGATGGCGCCACAAGTGAGCGTGGCCAGGTCAAGTTATTTATGTAAACTGAAGATATGTAGATCTCTGTGACATCCTACTTGTCTCACCTTCCTACGAAATCTCAGATGATTCACAGGGATGTTAGGAAGTATTTATTCAGTAATAGAGTTGCCAGGAAGTGGAAGAGTCTAGATAGTAATGTAGTGGAGGCAGGATCCATACCTAGCTTTAAGAAGCGGTATGAAGCAGGGAGAGAGTGGACCTAGTAGTGACCAGTGAAGACGCGGGGCCAGGAGCTGAGTCTCGACCCCTGCAACCACAATTATGTGATTGGATTCATCCTCTTATAACTTTTCGCAGTTTTCTCTCCAACAAAACATCTCTCATCCATTGTAATAATTTGACTTTCATCCCTCTTATATTTTAAAGATTCAAAATTTTCCCTTGTTGAGGAAATCTTTCATAAGCTTTCTCAAAGTGTATGTAAACGCAATTTCAGTATTGGCTTATTTCTTGAGCAATTTCCGTGATTCCGTTGTAGTTTACCTGGAGTTTACCTGGAGTTTACCTGGAGTTTACCTGGAGTTTACCTGGAGAGAGTTCCGGGGGTCAACGCCCCCGCGGCCCGGTCTGTGACCAGGCCTCCTGGTGGGTCAGAGCCTGATCAATCAGGCTGGTGCTGCTGGCTGCACGCAAACCAACGTACGAGCCACAGCCCGGCTGGTCAGGAACCGACTTTAGGTGATATAAATGAATACGCAGAGTGGAAACTGAGATATTTACATTTACTAACAACGGATGGGGTTAGAACCTGCGATCAGAGAGTCACGAAACTCCAGACTGACGCGTTAGCCACTGGACCGGCTTGCATACATTTACTAAGCTTCCGACCACTAGGAGATTAAACCCCTCCTTTCATTTATTTCCAGTATTTTTCTACAACACTGGTCAGTGAAATAGGCCTATAGTTTAAAGGCTCTTTTCTGTCTCCCATTTTAAATATTTGCCCAATGTGTACCATTTCCCATTCAATTACTAATTTGAATTCTTGAAACGAAACCTTAAAAAAACGAAATCGTAATACCACGATTACAAACAAACCAGGGAACGGGTGGGGTTAGAACTCATGGTGTCTCACTTGCCCTGAGTTCTAACCCACCCACACCGTGTGTTTTCCTTAAAAATATACCAAAATGGCCAGTATAAGTCTTCAGTATATTCTTTTAACCTTCCATTGTTCTATCCAGAGTGTTTTTATTGCTTTATTTTTGTTAGCATCAGACAGTAATTACTTTACCTCCTATTTAGTTGTCGAGTGTCTGTGTGGGTTTGAGTGAGTGTGTGTAAGCGAGTTTGTGCTTGCATGTTTGTATGTACGCTGTTCGTGTTTGTGCCTGCCTGCATATAATTATTACTTGTGTCCTCAGTGTCAGTCGTGTCTTAGTCTGTATTGGTGTATGTATTAAATTTTGTGCATGAATATTTGTTCTGAGTACATGTGCTTCAATGTTTGCGTGTCTGCAAGCCCTTGTTGTCGTTATTCCTTAAGCTTAGCTCTTCCTCGTCCCTCCCTGAGGTCCACTGGTTACTATTACTACGACACGTTTGGCAGGATGGTAATACTTGCAGACTCAAGACGAAGCCAATACTTCCAGACCCAAGACGACGACAATACTTCTAGACCCAAGACGACAACAATACTTCCAGACGCAAGACGACGACAATACTTCCAGACTCAAAATGACGACAATACTTCCACACCCAAAACGACGACAATACTTCCAGACCCAAGACGACGACAATACTTCCAGACCCATGACGACGACAATACTTCCAGACTCAAGACAATGGCAGTACCTGCCGACAATAACTGTAGATGCTACCCATCAATGCTTGCAGACTCAAGACGACAATATGTACAGACTCAAGACATACACCAGCCTCACCATTTGCATGCCATATCTGGCTTTTTCTCCAAAAAAGATTGGAAAGATAAATATTCATCAATTCTCCGGTAAGCAAACTGACGCCTCACTTCATGGAGAGTTTCCTCAATGACGTGAGAGGCTAAGCAGCTCCTTGCTGCATTAGTTCGTCTGCTTACTCACTTTCACAGTACTGTATCGCTTGATTAGTCTTTTCTTTGGATTCTGTTGTTGTTAACGAGAGTAGTCACTTGTAAGTGTCTATGAGACACTTGAAAATGCTATTGATATCCCGTTACCAGCTGAAATATCATTCAACTAACTCTTATTAACAATAAAATGTGTGTGTGTGTGTGTGTGTGTGTGTGTGTGTGTGTGTGTGTGTGTGTGTGTGTGTGTGTGTGTGTGTGTGTGTGTGTGTGTGTGTACGTATTCACCATGTTTTTCTCACCCATTTGCGTTTGCCTTCTGTAAGTGAATGAAATTACAGGTAAACACGTGTGTATACGTATGCAAAGGCATACATGTGTGCAAATGCATATGTATGCATATCAGTGGGTGTGCGTGTGTATAATGAGGAGTGTTGTGTGAGCGAGGAGGTGGTCGTGACTCTGCTGGCCCCTCTGTACCTTAATTACATAGCATCCCTCGCTCCCTTTCATGTCCCCAAGTCAGAATTTCGTAAACAACATATCATAACATATAACCACGTAATTATGTACCGTGAATGATACATGTCAGCATCTAAACGAATCACACACACACACACACACACACACACACACACACACACACACACGCACACACGTGTGTGTGTGTGTGCGTGTGTGTGTTTGTGTGTGTGTGACATTTTAAAGCTTAAATAAAGGATATTTCTATTATTTTTTCAGTTTTGGGAATTAGCTGGACACTTTTGGACTGTAATGAGTACTATAAATTGCAAAGGTATCATAACTGGTAATCAAACTACAGACTAGATTCAGTAAAGTGAATATAAACCATACCACGGGCGGGATTTGAACCCGCGATCAGAAAGTCATAAAACTCCAGACCGACGCGCTAACCACTGGGCCAGCTAGCTACAATACGATTCGTCCAACTCGGTATATTTATGCACCATAGGAAAGTTAGCATAGGCACCACTGTGACCACAAATGCAAGTTTTTACAGACGAACCTCCCGTCAGCGTGGCCGTGACGAACTCTAGCTCAAGTCCCCTCACGAAACCTCACGAAACCGTAATGACACGATTGCAAACAAATCATACCATGGGCAGGTATGGTTTGTTTACAATCGTGTCATTACGGTTTCGTGAATCAAAGTTAATATAACTAACAAAAAAATTATACTGCAATAATGTTGGTAGAATTACCGACAGTATGTTAGGTAATTCTACCAATTGACGCCACATTTTTATTGTTACAATCTTTCACTCTCCAGGAGCTTTATCAAGCCGTTACCACGGCTTGATAAAGCTCCGTTACCACGGCTTGACGAAGCTCCGTTACCACGGCTTGACGATGCTCCGTTACCACGGCTTGACGAAGCTCCGTTACCACGGCTTGACGAAGCTCCGTTACCACGGCTTGACGATGCTCCGTTACCACGGCTTGACAAAGCTCCGTTACCACGGCTTGACAAAGGTCCATTACCACGGCTTGACAAAGGTCCATTACCACGGCTTGACAAAGGTCCATTACCACGGCTTGACAAAGCTCCATTACCATGGCTTGACAAAGGTCCATTACCATGGCTTGACAAAGCTCCATTACCATGGCTTGACAAAGGTCCATTACCACGGCTTGAAAAAAGGTCCATTACCACGGCTTGACAAAGGTCCATTACCACGGCTTGACAAAGGTCCATTACCACGGCTTGACAAAGGTCCATTACCACGGCTTGACAAAGGTCCATTACCATGGCTTGACAAAGCTCCATTACCATGGCTTGACAAAGGTCCATTACCACGGCTTGACCAAGGTCCATTACCACGGCTTGACAAAGCTCCATTACCACGGCTTGACAAAGCTCCATTACCACGGCTTGACAAAGCTCCATTACCACGGCTTGACAAAGCTCCATTACCACGGCTTGACAAAGCTCCATTACCACGGCTTGACAAAGCTCCATTACCACGGCTTCACAAAGCTCAGTTCCCACGAAACGTTGCCACAGTAAAAATGTCGCATTAGCCGCACGTGTGTCCCTTTACCTAACATATTGTCGGTAATTCTACCTATATTATTACAGAATAATTATTGTTAGTTATATTCACTTTTTTGCAGGTAGTTGGTAGTTGAATTACTAGTTAGGATTATCTTTGCAATTTGCAATACACGTGCCCCTTTCTAACGTAAATTTTCCTTTGTAAATACTTTCTTTGCTAATTAAACGAAGATTTATCAGTACGAATATTTATGTCGTTTGAAGACAATCGAATCTTTTTTCACCACCATCCCCGCGGCCCAATAAGTTCGTGCGGCCCAATAAGTTCGTGCGGCCCACTAAGTTCGTGCGGCCCAATAAGTTCGTGCGGCCCACTAAGTTCGTGCGGCCCAATAAGTTCGTGCGGCCCACTAAGTTCGTGCGGCCCAATAAGTTCGTGCGGCCCAATAAGTTCGTGCGGCCCAATAAGTTCGTGCGGCCCAATAAGTTCATGCGGCCACCTAAGTTCGTGAGGCCTACTAAGTTAGTGCGGCCCACTAAGTTCGTGCGGCCTACTAAGTTCGTGCGGCCTACTAAGTTCGTGCGGCCTACTAAGTTCGTGAGGCCCACTAAGTTCGTGCGGCCCACTAAGTTCGTGTGGCCTACTAAGTTCGTGCGGCCCACTAAGTTCGTGCGGCCTACTAAGTTTGTGCGGCCCACTAAGTTCGTGCGGCCCACTAAGTTCGTGCGGCCCACTAAGTTCGTGCGGCCTACTAAGTTCGTGCGGCCTACTAAGTTCGTGCGGCCCACTAAGTTCGTGAGGCCCACTAAGTTCGTGAGGCCCACTAAGTTAGTGTGGCCCATTAAGCTCGTGTGGCACACTAAGTTCGTGTGGCCCACTAAGCTCGTGTGGCCCACTAAGCTCGTGTGGCCCACTAAGTTCGTGTGGCCCACTAAGTTCGTGCGGCCCACTAAGTTCGTGCGGCCTACTAAGCTCGTGTTGCTCACTAAGTTCGTGTGGCCCACTAAGTTCGTGTGGCCCACTAAGTTCGTGTGGCCCACTAAGTTCATGTGGCCCACTAAGCTCGTGTGGCCCACTAAGCTCGTGTGGCCCACTAAGTTCGTGCGGCCCACAAAGAGTAAACACATTACTCACGAAATCGTAATGACACGATTACAAACAAACCATACCACGGGTGGGATTTGAACCCGCGGTCAGAGAGTCTCAAAATTCCAGACCGTCGCGTTAGCTACTGGACCAGCTAGCCACAATAAGATTCGTCCAACTAGGTATATTTCTACACCATAGGAAGGTTAGCACAGGCACCACTGTGACCACAAATGCAAGTTTTTACAGACGAATCTCCCGCTAGCGTGGCCGTGACGAACTCTAGCTCAAGTCCCCTCAAAACCGTCAACATGACTCACGAAATCGTATTGACACGATTGCAAACAAACTGTACCACGGGTGGGGTTTGAACCCGCGGTCAGAGTCTGTCAAAACTCCAGACCGTCGCGTTAGCCACTGGGAGACTCTCTGACCGCGGGTTCAAACCCCACCCGTGGTATGATTAGTAAACACATTCCCCACCACTCATTCCTGAGCAGTATTTCAAAAGCCTTACGCACATTACACTATAAATGAACTAAAACTGACACCCATGATGAAGGGGTCACTGCGTGCGGCCAGCGGCAACAGCCTAGTTGATCAGACGCTGATCTACCAAGAGGCCTGGTTTCAGACCGAGCCACGGGGGCGTTGACCCCCGAAACTCTCTCCAGGTAAACTCCAGGTAAACCTAATTGTGGTTGGAGGGGTCGAGGCTCAGCTCCTGGCCCCGCCTCTTCATTGGTCGCTACTAGGTCCTCTCTCTCCCTGCTCCACGAGCTTTATCATACCTCGTCTTAAAACTATGTATTATTCCTACCTCCACTACATCACCTGCCAGACTATTCCACTTCCTGACAACTCTATGACTGAAGAAATACTTCCAAACATCCCTTTGATTCATGTGAGTCTGTGACCCCTTGTTTCTGTGTCCCCTCTCTGGAACATCCTGTGTCTGTCCACCTTATCTATTCCTCGCAGTATTTTGTATGTCGGTATCATGTCTCCCCTAACCTTCCTGTCCTCCAGTGTCGTCAGGCCGATCTCCCTTAACTTTTCTTCGTAGGACATTCCCCTTAGCTCTGGAATTAGCCTTGTTGCAAACCTTTACACTTTCTCTAATTTCTTGACCAGGTGTGGGTTCCAAAGTGGTGCTGCATACTCCAGTATGGGCCTGACGTACAACGTGTACAGTGTCTTGAACGATTCCTTGCTGAGTTATCGGAACGTTATTCTCAGGTTTGCCAGATGCCCGTATGCTGCAGCAGTTATCTGGTTGATGTGGGCCTCAGGAGACGTGTTCGGTATTATACTCACCCCTAGATCTTTCTCCTTGAGTGAGGTTTTCAGTCTTTGGCCGCCTAGCTTATACTCTGTCTGCGGTTTTCTTTGCCCTTCTCTGATCTTCATGATTTTGCATTTGGTGGGGTTAAATTCGAGGAGCCAGTTGCTGGACCACGCATCCAGCCTGTCCACGTCTCTTTGTAGCCCTGCCTGATTCCATACTTCTGGAACACCATCGTAAAATGACCCTAACCGCTACTTCCTGATTGAAAAATAATGTAATGTATTTTCTTCTTACACAAATAACCCGTACATCAGAGAGTGAGAGAGAGAGCGAGAGACAGAGAGAGAGAGAGAGAGAGAGAGAGAGAGAGAGAGAGAGAGAGAGAGAGAGAGAGAGAGAGAGAGAGAGCCAGACAGAGGGCCAGAGAGACACAGACAGATAGAGAAGCCTACGATGACGTTTCGGACCGTCTTGCACCATTCACAAGAGAGAAGACTCCAAATGACCCAGTATATATAGGCAAGGAACACAGGAACGGGAGAAAGAGAGGAGGAAGGAGCAGTAGTAGTAGTAGTAATGGATGCAAGTAACCAATACTTACAGAGTAACCAATAGAGCTTGGAAATGTTCACAAGTGCACATCTAGTTTGCAACAGCTGGCTTACAGCAGCTGGCTTACAGCAGCTGGTTTACAGCAGCTGGTTTACAGCAGCTGGTTTACAGCAGCTGGTATGCAATAGCTGGTTCACAACATTTTCTGCACTGCACCTGATTTGCAACAGTTGGGTCAAAGCAGCTGGGTCACAGAAGGTAAATTACAGCTGGGTCACAGAAGCTAGATTACAGCTGGGTTACAGAAGCTAGATTACAACTGGTTCACAGAAGCTAGATTACAGCTGGGTCACAGAAGCTAGAATACAGCTGGGTCACAGCAGCTAGATTACAGCTGGGTCACAGAAGGTACATTACAGCTGGGTCACAGAAGCTAGATTACACCTGGGTCACAAAAGCTAGATTACAGCTGGATCACAGAAGCTAGATTACAGCTGGGTCACAGTAGCTAGATTACAGCTGGGTCACAGAAGGTACATTACAGCTGGGTCACAGAAGCTAGATTACAGCTGGGTCACAAAAGCTAGATTGCAGCTGGGTTACAGAAGCTAGATTACAACTGGTTCACAGAAGCTAGATTACAGCTGGGTCACAGAAGCTAGAATACAGCTGGGTCACAGAAGCTAGATTACAGCTGGGTCACAGAAGGTACATTACAGCTGGGTCACAGAAGCTAGATTACAGCTGGGTCACAAAAGCTAGATTACAGCTGGGTCACAAAAGCTAGATTACAGCTGGGTCACAGAAGTTAGAATACTGCTGGGTCACAGTAGCTAGATTACAGCTGGGTCACAGAAGGTACATTACAGCTGGGTCCCAGAAGCTAGATTACAGCTGGGTCACAAAAGCTAGATTACAGCTGGGTCATAGAAGCTAGATTACAGCTAGGTCACAGAAGCTAGATTACAGCTGGGTCACAGAAGCTAGATTACAGCTGGGTCACAGAAGCTAGATTACAGCTGGGTCACAGAAGCTAGATTACAGCTGGGTCACAGAAGCTAGATTACAGCTGGGTCACAGAAGCTAGATTACAGCTGGGTCACAGAGCTAGATTACAGCTGGGTCACAGAAGCTAGAATGCAGCTGGGTCACAGAAGCTAGATTACAGTTGGATCACAGAAGCTAGATTACAGCTGGATCACAGAAGGTAGATTACAGCTGCGTCACAGAAGGTACATTACAGCTGGGTCACAGAAGCTAGATTACAGCTGGGTCACAGAAGTTAAATTACAGATGGGTCATAGAAGTTAGATTACAGCTGGGTCACAGAAGCCAGATTACAGCTGGGTCAGAGAAGCTAGATTACAGCTGGGTCATAGAAGCTAGTTTACAGCTGGGTCACAGAAGCTAGTTTACAGCTGGGTCACAGAAGCTAGATTACAGTTGGGTCACAGAAGCTAGATTACAGCTGGGTCACAGAAGCTGTATTACAGCTGGATCACAGCAGCTAGAATAGAGCTGGGCCATAGAAGCTAGATTACAGCTGGGTCACAGAAGCTAGATTACAGCTGGGTCACAGAAGCTGTATTACAGCTGGATCACAGAAGCTAGATTACAGCTGGATCACAGAAGCTAGATTACAGCTGGGTCAGAGCAGCTAGATTACAGCTGGGTCACAGAAGCTAGATTACAGCTGGGTCACAGAAGCTAGATTACAGCTGGGTCACAGCAGCTAGATTACAGCTGGTTCACAGAAGCTAGATTACAGCTGGGTCACAGAAGCTGTATTACAGCTGGGTCACAGCAGCTAGATTACAGCTGGATCACAGAAGCTAGATTACAGCTGGGTCACAGCAGCTGTATTACAGCTGGGTCACATAAGCTAGATTACAGCTGGGTCACAGAAGCTGTATTACAGCTGGGTCACAGAAGCTAGATTACAGCTGGTTCACAGAAGCTATATTACAGCTGGGTCACAGAAGTTAGATTACAGATGGGTCACAAAAGCTATATTATAGCTGGGTCACAGAAGCTAGATTACAGCTGGGTTACAGAAGCTAGATTACAGCTGGGTCATAGAAGCTAGTTTACAGCTGGGTCATAGAAGCTAGTTTACAGCTGGGTCACAGAAGCTAGATTACAGCTGGGTCACAGAAGCTGTATTACAGCTGGATCACAGCAGCTAGATTACAGCTGGGCCATAGAAGCTAGATTACAGCTGGGTCACAGAAGCTAGATTACAGCTGGGTCACAGAAGCTGTATTACAGCTGGGTCACAGCAGCTAGATTACAGCTGGATCACAGAAGCTAGATTACAGCTGGGTCAGAGCAGCTAGATTACAGCTGGGTCACAGAAGCTAGATTACAGCTGAGTCACAGAAATTAGATTACTGCTGGGTCACAGCAGCTAGATTACAGCTGGGTCACAGAAGGTACATTACAGCTGGGTCACAGAAGCTAGATTACGGCTGGGTCACAGAAGCTCGATTACAGCTGGGTCACAGCAGCTAGATTACAGCTGGTTCACAGAAGCTAGATTACAGCTGGGTCACAGAAGCTGTATTACAGCTGGGTCACAGCAGCTAGATTACAGCTGGATCACAGAAGCTAGATTACAGCTGGGTCACAGCAGCTGTATTACAGCTGGGTCACATAAGCTAGATTACAACTGGGTCACAGAAGCTGTATTACAGCTGGGTCACAGAAGCTAGATTACAGCTGGTTCACAGAAGCTGTATTACAGCTGGGTCACAGAAGCTAGATTACAGCTGGGTCACAGAAGCTGTATTACAGCTGGGTCACAGCAGCTAGATTACAGCTGGATCATAGAAGCTAGATTACAGCTGGGTCACAGCAGCTGTATTACAGCTGGGTCACATAAGCTAGATTACAACTGGGTCACAGAAGCTGTATTACAGCTGGGTCACAGCAGCTAGATAACAGCTGGTAACAAACCCCTGTTACTCTACATAACACCATACTGAACATAGTCTTAACTGTACGTGATTACTGTTTATAAAAAAAATATATAGAAAATTATTCGTGAAATCAGTTGTGGTAAGCTTGTTTCCGTCTACTCTGTCCAGACAACACAAACACTAGCATTCATTGAGCTATAACCCAACTTCCACAAACATGTGCATCACACAACGCTCGACTGGGCACTGTAGCTGTCGTTCCACAGTCTCAGGAGGCCCAGGAGCTGTAGTTCAGCAGTTTCAAGTTTCAAGAGGCGCAAGAGCTGGATCTAAACATCCTATGGATGTCCGGGAGATTTATCTCAATACGCTAAAGAGATCCAGGAGCTATAACCGAACATTTTAAAAACACAAAGGTGTTGTAGCTCAGCACTCTCAAGAGGACCAGGAGCTGTAGCTCAACAGGCCTAGGAGATGTTGCTCAATATCCCAAGAGTTTTAATCAGTTGTCACTCACTCTTAGTGTTGTTATGCTATACACATTTTCACGCATCAGTTGTTGAGATATTACAATCTTTCTACCCACTCCCTCTCTCTCTCTCAAAAAAAGTAAAATTATGCTAAAACGAAGCTTCTTTTAAAATGAATTGAGATGATCGAGCACCTTCCCTGCCTTATGGAATAATTATCGTGTTTCTAAAAGATCAACTTATTAATTTGGGTTTCGTGGCAGCAAGACTAATATCCTCCGAACACTCTTAAGTTCCTCTCTTTCTCTGGCATCGTCTGGCAATCAATACTGGAGGGTGGCCAGGCTGCGTGAGCATCCCATGCTTGAAGATCAATCATACGAGGCTTTTTCTCATTAATGTATAATTTTATATGCATTTGTTAAGAATTGTGTCAGTTCTTGAGACTTACAAGGGTGCTGTGCAACAGCAGTGTGGGAGGATCAGTTACAGCTTATGAATCTAACATACTAACGTCAAACTTGACCGATTTCAGAGGGATGGCGTCAAGATCTTAGGCTTCATATAGTTGTTGAATGTCATTCAGTTTTGTATATTAAAATTTCATTACAAAAATAATGAAGTGAATATTCATTATTTATAGAATCCTTTAATAAACTATGTCAGACTTAAAAATGCGTTTGGAAGTTTTAAGTTCCTAGTAATGGGATTGTTGACATTTTCGAATTACAGTTCTGTGTCTTTGATGATATCTTGACAAAGCATTGTCTAATTGATCTCAGATTTCAGAGGTGTCTGGCAATGCTGATCAGCAGAACCTATGCCTCAAGAGGATGAATAATAGCTCCTGTACCTATTTAGAATAAATTCACCCTATCTGATTTACGTTAAATTCAGCATTGTTTGGCAGATCTGATCCATTGGTCCTGGTTGTTCGGAATTACAATTCTTGGTCCTCTTGAAGATATCGTCACTCAGCTGACAAATTTAAAATTTCTGAAGTGTATGGCTGTTGAGGTACAACTTATAAACCTCTTGAGGGCGTTATAACACTTTGACCTCTTGGTGGTATTGGGCAATAATAATTCCTGGGCTTCTTGAATGTGTTTAGAAAAATCTCTTGTCTTTATTTACAGCTCCTGAGCCTCGTGAGGGTGCTGAGGTGCACATCCTAGATTGTATTAGTGTGAGCTGTAACTCCTGGCCCTCTTGAAGATGATGAGCTGTAACTCCTGGAACTCTTGAAGTTGAGCTGTAAGTCTTTGGCTGTTGAAGGTGTTGATCTACAGCGTCTGGGCATCTTGGAAGAGTGAGGTGAGGAATGTTGAAGTTGACTGCTGAGAGGAGGTTGGATCTGAATAAGACCTGCCCGGCAAAGGCAAGTACGTTTGTTGTTGTGTTGGATAACGATGAAGTTTCCTGGCAAAGGGTTCAGCTATGTTATAAAAATGTTGTTCTGGTTGATATTGTTGGCTATGCACATAAGTGATGATTCCAAGACCCTATGACTCAAAGTGTCTACTTTCCTGGTAATGAGTCTTGCGTCTTGTCGTTGATTAAATCGTTGATTAAATGGTTGTGGGAGTTTCAGTGTAAAACACAGGCATCCCTGAAGTCGCCCATTCTGCTGGCGCATTGGTGTTTTGCAATACGTGTTTGGATGTCTCCCCACATATGATTGGCTGCAATCGTTGCAAGGGATTATGTATACCCCTGCAGAGGATTGAACATGGTGCTGTTCCCTACTGCTGATGTCTTTGTGGCAAATGTAAAGGTACATACTTGAAATGTGGTACTGGAAAACATGTAAGAGACGTGTTTGGCAACACAGTTAGTGAGGAGGACTATGTCTTTCCTCTCGGCAGTATCTTGTCTCTGTGAGTTGAAGATGTTATATGCACGGCGTCTGCAATCTATAATAAAGTGATTAGGTCAGTGAAGCTTAGAAAATACTTGTTACTTGAGAGAGCATTTTTCCTAAAGGAATTCTTTATTACATGTTCTGGGGACACGAAAGAAGAAGCCTATGATTACGACATGTTTGGTTTTGGTTTACGTCTCGTTTGGTTTTGGAAGATCGTGTTAGTTGGTCGGTTTTCGGTAGACTCTAAAACGAAGTTCGTGGTCAGCTTTGGAGACAAGAGCATCAAGGAAAGGAAGACTGTCGTCGACTACTACTTCTGCTTCTGGATGAAGGGCTCGGCCTGTTTGAGCTTGTGTTGGAAAGCAGGAACGCTGAGGCGTCTGGGAGTTATGAGGAGAATGTCGTCAACATAACGTAGCCAGAGGAAAATCGTTCGACTTCTAGATATTCCGTGTACAGGTTCAGTATTAAGTGGGAACCCATTGCAGTCCAAAAGTATGTTGAAAAAGATCATTTTTTAAAGTGAAAATTGTGAAAAACGACACACAGTTAAACAAAGTTAATGAACTCGCTGGTTGGAGCAGGAAGGTCGAAGCAGTCGTCAATTTTCCGGTGCAGGAGATCAATGGCTTGTGTTGTGGGTACCTTGGTAAATAGGGATGTCAGATCTAGGCTGGAGAGTTTCTTGTTTCTGATATTAATGCTGCAGATGCGACTGAGATCACCAGAGTGTTTAAGATGTGCTTGACTGATTGTGCCCATGAGCTTAGAAAGTTATTTAACAAGAATTCCTGAGAGTTGGTGGAGGTAGTTCTTATTCTAGAGGAGACAGTCTCACTGGAATTCCTAACTTGTGAGTTTTCACCAGGTCATACATTCTGGCGGGTCTGAAGTTGCTGAACTTCTTGCCAAGAAACTTCATCGTTATCCTACATAGCTACAAACCTACTTGCCCAAACCGGGCAGGTCTTCCTCATATCCAACCTATTCTCAGTAGTCAACTTCAACATTCCTCACTCGACCCCATCCCTTGACGTCACTATGTTCCCTATATATACTCTGTACTGTCTGCTCAGGAAGATTTATTTGTGACTTGATAAAACCCACTTTGTAGTCAATAAAGGATCGCAATATACTGCATTTGGGTCTATTTTTCCATATTTTGGTATTTTACACCATTTAATTCCACCCCTTTAAGAGTAATGAGAAACATGTCAGGGAATGTTAGTGGCTTGTTGCTATCCTAGAAGTTCATACTTCCCTCTCTTACTTAGCAAAGGAAACAGTTATTTTTCTATTGGCCAACCAAGATTCACTAGGCTAATTCCCAGCAAAATCTCCAATTTCTAACAGAGAGTCTTTCTCGTATAATCGTGAGAGTAGCTTAAGAGTCTTTCGTCTTCGCTTGTAGGATCCAGTGCTTTCTAACTCTCAGTTTATGTTCTCTGAGGACATCATAAATGCAATACAAGTTATTGAGTTTAACAATGGGAAGTTGTCAAGTCTGAATGTTGATTTTTCTTCATTCAGGTCTCTATTCATAATTTATTATCATTTCTTCAGCGAGAACTTAAAAGTTTACAATAAACTTTGCCGTTGCGTGTTATGAATAAAATTATATTAACACAGATGTGTCTACTAAAAATATTTCCTCCTAATATTTTAATATGGGAAACCCTATTTTCAACATTGTATTTAATTTATTTTTGGAACATGGAACAAAAATCTTTTCTCAATTAAGCCACGTGATATAATACAGTTTAAAAATAACAATTATATGTAAATACGTGAGTTTTTTATAGATTTATTGACAGGTTAAAGGTCTTAGTTCTCAGCATCAAAGTCAAGACAGAATGACAGGTTGAAGATACAAGGCTCTGGTAGCCTGGTGGCTAAAGCTCTCCCTTCACACTGCATGGGTCTGGGTTCGACTCCCAGCCGGAGTATAAACACTGGGCGTGTTTCTTTACACCTGTTGTCTATGTTCACCCATCAATAAAATGGGTACCTGGATGTTAGTCGACTGGTGTGGGTCGCGTCCTGGGACACTGACCTAATTTGCCCGAAATGTTCAGCATAACAAACGGTTTTCTATAAAGTAATGTCACTTATGTCAGCTAGGCCTGTATACCTTGTACATGTACTTGTAGTAAATAAAGACATCATTATTATTATTATTATTATTATTATTATTATTATTATTATTATTATTATTATTATTATATAATGATTATCTGTATTTACCATTAAAAACATGAACTTAGTTTCAGCGTATATGAAAGAGGACACAGGTGATTATTTTCACAATTTTATTAAATTTTGATCTAGTAAAGAGAAACATTACATCTGGTTTCTTTTAAAAGACAATTTTTGCTGTAATTCCCAGAGGCAAGATGAAAAATTTTTGCTGTAATTCCCAGAGGCAAGATGAACAATTTTTGCTGTAATTCCCAGAGGCAAGATGAACAATTTTTGCTGTAATTCCCAGAGGCAAGATGAACAATTTTTGCTGTAATTCCCAGAGGCAAGATGAACAATTTTTGCTGTAATTCCCAGAGGCAAGATGAACAATTTTTGCTGTAATTCCCAGAGGCAAGATGAACAATTTTTGCTGTAATTCCCAGAGGCAAGATGAACAATTTTTGCTGTAATTCCCAGAGGCAAGATGAACAATTTTTGCTGTAATTCCCAGAGGCAAGATGAAGAAACTGATACGATATATAAATTCAGTAATGTATGATATCCAAGTTGGTTCATCACTACTGCTATAAATATTGCTAAAAGGAATTTAAATTAGGTAAATCTATCTAGGCACAAAGAAATTAATCCTAAACTAGACATAATTACTTACAATGAAAATTTGAATTTACAGATAGGATAATGAATATCTTTGCTTTTAGACGCTTAGGTAATTAGTGACTTTATCGCTACAATACAGACACAAAAGTAAATGATTGTAGATGACGTAATCGGTTCTGCAGCCTTAAGAATTGCGTGAAGATGACAGATACAGATGAAGTAATAACTTGTCGCCTTGTTTGCTAGTAAGACAAGAGTTGCCATCCATACATTAGTGCTAATTACTGTTTATAGATTCATTTTTTTTTTGCAAGCGCTCTACAACTCTCCTTCTGATTATCTTTTTCATTACCTTACATGACATGCATGTCAGTGATACTGGCCTGTAGTCCAACGATTTCTGTCTGTCTCGTTCCTTAAATATTGGGACCACATTCGTTAATTTTCAGGTCTCTGGCAAGTGTAATAGATCCTAGCTTGTGATTCAGTGACACTGTTCCCTGTCTCAGAATCCATGGCAACATCTTGTCAGGTTCCACTGTCTTTCGAGTATCCAGTTCACTCCAAAGTTTCTTTTACTTCCTTTTCAGTTGAATGTATGTTTTCCAGTGCCCGTCGATGTACCGTTTCCTCCAGGCTCTCTGATATTCTCCGTTTCTACTCACAACTATTTAAATCGTTTGTGCAGCACTTCACAGATTTCCTTGTCGTTACCCGTAAGTCTTCCCCTTCCTTCTTGAGTTGAATTACCTCCTCTTTTACTATCGTCCTTCTTCTGGTGTAGCTGTGATACAGTTTTGGGTCAGTCTAGGCTTTGGCTATCATTTTGAAATTACCGCTCAACCTCTCATTTCACTCTTGCATGTTAGTTTCTGGCTCCGTCTCGCTTTTCTGTATTCGTCTGTCTTTTTTATAGTTAATCAAGCATATGTGTCCTTCGTTTTTGTTTTTTTTGAGATTTCGTACCCTTCTTTTGGGTACAAATTTCTTCTCTGCCTTCCGCACTTCCCAACTAGCTACTTCCACCATTTCATTCACTGACTCTCCTACCAGCTCCCTTTCCCACTGCACTGCATTCAGGAATTCTATAATCCCTTCAAAGTTCCCTCTTGTAAAGTCTGATATCTCTCCCTCCATCTGCTTCTCTACCCTCAGTATTTAGTTCCAGGTGGTTTTCATATTCTATTTCACCTCAGTCAGATTATATATATATATATATATATATATATATATATATATATATATATATATATATATATATATATATATATATATATATATATATATATTGAATGTGCGTGTGTGTGTGTGTGTGTTAGTTACCATTTTGTCCTAGGCACATGTCGATCAGACACTAGGCCTGCTCTATATGCGAGTGTGTGTGTGTGTGTGTGTGTGTGTGTGTGTGTGTGTGTGTGTGTGTGTGTGTGTGTGTGTGTGTGTGTGTGTACGTACTCACCTAGTTGTCCTCACCTAGTTGTACTCACCTAGTTGAAGTTCCATGGGTCGAGTCCAAGCTCCTGGCCCCGCCTCTTCACTGGTCGCTACTAGATCACTCTCCCTGAACCGTGAGCTTTACCATACCTCTGCTTAAAGCTATGTATGGATCCTTCCTCCACTACATCGCTTCCCAAACTATTCCACTTCCTGACTACTCTGTGGCTGAAGAAGTACTTCCTAACATCCCTGTGATTCATCTATGTCTTCAACTTCCAACTGTATCCCCTTGTTGCTGTGTCCAATCTCTGGAACATCCTGTCTTTGTCCACCTTGTCAATTCCATTCAGTATTTTGTATGTCGTTATCATGTCCCCCCTATTTCTCCTGTCCTCCAGTGTCGCCAGGTTGATTTCCCTTAACCTCTCCTCGTAGGACATACCTCTTAGCTCTGGGACTAGTCTTGCTGCAAACCTTTGCACGTTCTCTAGTTTCTTTACGTGCTTGGCTAGGTGTGGGTTCCAAACTGGTGTCGCATACTCCAATATGGGCCTAACGTACACGGAGTACAGGGTCCTGAACGATTCCTTATTAATATGTCGGAATGCTGTTCTGAGGTTTGCTAGGCGTGTGTGTGTGTGTGTGTGTGTGTGTGTGTGTGTGTGTGTGTGTGTGTGTGTGTGTGTGTGTGTGTGTGTGTGTGTGTGTGGATGAGTGTGTGTGTGTGTGTGTGTGTGTGTGTGTGTGTGTGTGTGTGTGTGTGTGTGTGCGTGTGTGTGTGTGTGTGTGTGTGTGTGTGCGCGCGCGCTCGTCTGAGTGTGTGTACTCACCTAGTTGTGGCTGCATGGGTCGAGTCATAGCTCCTGGCCCCGCCTCTTCACTGGTCGCTACTGCGTCACTCTACCCGCTCCATGAGCTTTATCATACCTCTTCTTAAAGCTACGTAAGGATTCTGCCTCCACTACATCACTTCCCAGACTAATCCACTTCCTGACAACTCTGTGACTGAAGAAATACTTCCCAACATCTTTGTGATTCATCTGAGTCTTCAACTTCCAACTGTTACTCCTCGTTGCTGTGTCCCATCTCTGCAACATCCTCTGTCCACCTTGTCAATTCCTCTCAGTATTTTATATGTCGTTATCATATCCCTCCGATCTCTCCTGTCTTCCAGTGTCGTCAGATTGATTTCCCTTAACCTCTCCTCGTACGGCATCCCCCTTAGCTCCCGGACTAGTCTTGTTACGATCCTTTGCACTTTCTCTAGTTTCCTTGCATGTTTGGATAGGTGCGGGTTCCAAACTGGTTCTGCATACTCCAGCATAGGCCTAACGTACACGGTGTATAGGGTCCTGAATGATTATTTATTGAGGTATCGGAATGCTGTTCTTAGGTTTGCTAGGCGCCCGTATGCTGCAGCAGTTATTTGGTTGATGTGCCCCTCAGGAGATGTGCCTGGTGTTATACTCACCCTAAGATCCTTTTCCTTGAGTGAGGTTTGTAGTCTCTTGCTCCCTAGACCGTCTGCGGTCTTCTTTGCCCTTCCCCAAGCTTCATGACTTTGCTCTTAATGGGATTGAACTCCAGGAGCCAGTTGCTGGACTAGGCCTGCAGCCTTTCCAGATCCCTTTGTAGTCCTTCCTGGTCCTCTCCCAATTGAATTCTTCTCATCAGCTTCACATCATCTGCAAACAGGGACATTTCTGAATCTGTTCCTTCCGTCATTTCGTTCACATATATCAGAAACAGCACAGGTTCTTGGACTGATCCCTATGGAACCCCGCTCTTCACAGGCACCTACTCTGAAACCTCGTCACGCACCATGACTCGCTGTTGTCTTCCTGACAGGTATTCCCTGATCCATTGCAGTGCTTCCCTGTTATACCTGCCTGGTCCTCCAGCTTTTGCACTAACCTCTTGTGTGGAGCTGTGTCAAACGCCTTCTTACAGTCCGAGAAAATGCAATCTACCCACCCCTCTCTCTCTCTCTTATCTTACTGCTGTTACCCTGTCTTAGAATATTAGTTAGTTTGTGACTCAGGATTCTCCATCTCTGAAACCGTGCTGGCTGTCAGTGATAAGCTCGTATCTTTCTAGGTGCTCCACCACTCGTCTCCTGGTAATCTTCTCCATGACTTTGCATACTGTACAATCAGTGACACTGGTCTGCAGTTTAATGTTTCGTGTCTGTATCCTTTTTAAAAAATTGGGACTACGTCTGCTGTCTTCTATACCTCAGGTAATCGTCCTGTTTCGAGACAGTGTTGAAGATTGTTGCTAGTTATACACATAGCGCCTCTATCCCTCTCTCAGTACCCATGGAGAGGTGTTATCCGGCCCCATCGCCTTTGAGGTATCCAGTTCGCTTAGCAGCCTTTTCACTTCTTCCTCGGTTGTATATATTGTGTCCAGCGAAAGGTGTACCCAACCTCTTTGTCTTTCTGGAGTCCCTTCTGTCTCCTCTGTGAACACTTCTTTGAACCTCGTGTTGAGCTTCCCACATACTTCGCGGTCGTTTCGTGTGATCTCCCCACATTCCTTCCTCAGCCTTATCACCTGGTCCTTGACTGTCGTTTTCCTCCTGATGTGGCTGTACAATAGCTTCGGATCAGATTTGACTTTTGCTGCTGTATCGTTTTCGTATTATCGTTGGGCCTCTTTTGTTACCTGTGTATATTCATTTCTGGCTCTACGACTACTCTCCTTGTACTCCTGGGTCCTTTGCCTTCTGTACTCCTTCCATTCTCTAGCACACTTGGTTTTGGCCTCTACACCTTTCGGTGAACCAAGGGCTCACCCTAGCTTTAGCATTGTTTCTGTTACAAACCTCTCCTCAGCTTCATTGCACATTGTTATCACATATTCCATCATCTCGTTTACTGACTTCCCTGCCAGTTCTATGTCCCATTGAACCCCGTGTAGGAAATTCTTCATGCCTGCATAGTCCCCTTTCTCGTAGTTTGGCTTTATACATCCTGCCCTTCCTGCTTCTCTCTCCACTTGTAACTCTACTATGTATTCGAAGCTTAGAACCACGTGATCACTGGCCCAGAAGGGTCTTTCATATGTGATGTCCTCAATGTCAGCACTACTCAAGGTGAATGTCAGGTCCAGTCTTACTGGTTCATCCTCTAATCTCTCTCTGGTAGTGTCCCTTACGTGTTTGTACATAATGTTTTCCAGTACCACCTCCATCAAATTAGCTCTCCACGTTTTTGGGCCCCCATGTGGCTCTAGGTTCTGCTAGTGATTTTCCTTGTGATTGAAGTCACCCACAATCAGGGGCCCAGGAGGAGCAGTTTCATGGGTTCAGGATTCCATGGTTAGGCCACAAGAAGCCCAAAGCCTTCCCCCTTGTAGACCGAAGAGGGACTGGGATCTCTAGACGATCCAGATTCCACGGCAAACTACACTACCACCAAGGACCTCAACGGAATGGGGTGGACCTCGGTCCTCTTCCCCCACCCTAGCAACTAGAATGCCTGAGGAAAGAACCCTAAAAGAAACAGACCAAAGTTTTGGAGACCCGAGAACTCTGAGCAGGGGCGGGCCATCCTAAATATTCAATACTCTTTTGCTAATCTGTGTTGAATAGCATCTCGCAAAAGAGACCTTTTATGCCCAATAGAAAACTAAGTAGAAGGGTCTCTCTGTGTACAACTAATAACTTACAGTACAGGAAGTATAATATATGAAAACACTTTGCTGGTAGTATCATAATATGTGATGATGAGATGTATAACACAGTGACTGAGTGGCACTGTACGCATCATATTTCGAAGATGCCATAAAATATCACGAGAAAAGGATAAAATGATTAAAGAAAATTCTGGTAATTAAAACAGCAGCCAGGATTACAAAATGTGACATGACAGATCGCGTCTCTCCCAAATTGACGATACGCATCCACTTACTAAAACTCTCTCCTTGGCAGGTTCCCTCCAATATCTCCCTGTCAGTCGTCGATTGTTATGCAGAAAGTTTTTCATTGGTAACGATGTATATGTAAAAATTTCCTTATGGACTATTATGCAAGCACTTAGATCGAGAGCCATAATTGCCCCAATGAAGTTGGATCTTTGTAAGCAAATTCATTACACACAGCGATTCAAGCATCAGCTGCTTACATTGAATCATTTACGTTTTTCTGCTTCATACAACGAAGTGAACAAATTTGAACTTTGTGCATTTAATGCACCTGTGGGGAAAAATCTCCAATAAAAGAGGGGGAGGGGATATCTCTCAGCCCTCAGCCCCTTCAGCTCTCTGAGGGACTTAGCCCTCAGAGAGCTGTATGTACAACGTCTCTCTCCCTCCTTGCTAGAGTTTTTGATCAACTACACAATGAGGGTTAAACGAGAGTAATTTGTCTTGTCCCTATAGCAGGAAAATTAAAAGAAACCCTGAAAGTTTGGCGCAGGAACATTTGGCTTCTAGCATGCAGCTAAATAACAAGGAACCTACCCTCTTGTGTAAATTCTGATTGCACAGACTAGCAAACAGTGGACATAAAGCCGAATTCAGAAATTTTTTTGTTTGGACGATGAACTGGTGGGCGTTGGGCACGGCGACAAGCTAGGGTAAATTCAGACATCAGAGCGTGAACATGTCACAAACTCTGAAAATCTGTCAGTGTCCACTAGCATAGTGTTAAAAGATAATACGAGTGTATTATCCGCAGTATAATCCTGATAAAGTGTAAAGTTTGTGTCGTGGTATTCATTCAGGTGTTATGAACAAAGGGACAAGATATCACACTAATGCATAACGAATGGCCAGAGTGGCTCCCTATCAACGAGTAAGGACATAATTACGCATCTGTAGCAGAATACGCAAGACATCTATACCGGGATATACTTCCCCTACCACAAACTAGAGGAAATT
>NC_091369.1:16564108-16609108 GCF_038502225.1 Cherax quadricarinatus
TATGGATTTGGAAAAGGCGTATGACAGGGTGGATAGGGGGGCAATGTGGCAGATGTTGCAGGTGTATGGTGTAGGAGGTAGGTTACTGAAAGCAGTGGAGAGTTTTTACGAGGATAGTGAGGCTCAAGTTAGAGTATGTAGGAAAGAGGGAAATTATTTCCCAGTAAAAGTAGGCCTTAGACAAGGATGTGTGATGTCACCGTGGTTGTTTAATATATTTATAGATGGGGTTGTAAGAGAAGTAAATGCGAGGGGCTTGGCATGAGGCGTGGAGTTAAAAGATAAAGAATCACACATAAGGTGGGAGTTGTCACAGTTGCTCTTTGCTGATGACACTGTGCTCTTGGGAGATTCTGAAGAGAAGTTGCAGAGATTGGTGAATGAATTTTGTAGGGTGTGCAAAAGAAGAAAATTGAAAGTAAGTAAATACAGGAAAGAGTAAGGTTATGAGTATAACAAAAAGATTAGGTGATGAAAGATTGGATATCAGATTGGAGGGAGAGAGTATGGAGGAGGTGAATGTATTCAGATATTTGGGAGTGGACGTGTCAGCGGATGGGTCTATGAAAGATGAGGTGAATCATAAAATTGATGAGGGGAAAAGAGTGAGTGGTGCACTTAGGAGTCTGTGGAGACAAAGAACTTTGTCCTTGGAGGCAAAGAGGGGAATGTATGAGAGTATAGTTTTACCAACGCTCTTATATGGGTGTGAAGCATGGGTGATGAATGTTGCAGCAAGGAGAAGGCTGGAGGCAGTGGAGATGTCATGTCTGAGAGCAATGTGTGGTGTGAATATAATGCAGAGAATTCGTAGTTTGGAAGTTAGGAGGAGGTGCGGGATTACAAAAACTGTTGTCCAGAGGGTTGAGGAAGGGTTGTTGAGGTGGTTCGGACATGTGGAGAGAATGGAGCGAAACAGAATAACTTCAAGAGTGTATCAGTCTGTAGTGGAAGGAAGGCGGGGTAGGGGTCGGCCTAGGAAAGGTTGGAGGGAGGGGGTAAAGGAGGTTTTGTGTGCGAGGGGCTTGGACTTCCAGCAGGCATGCGTGAGCGTGTTTGATAGGAGTGAATGGAGACAAATGGTTTTTAATACTTGACGTGTTGTTGGAGTGTGAGCAAAGTAACATTTATGAAGGGGTTCAGGGAAACCAGCAGGCCGGACTTGAGTCCTGGAGATGGGAAGTACAGTGCCTGCACTCTGAAGGAGGGGTGTTAATGTTGCAGTTTAAAAACTGTAGTGTAAAGCACCCTTCTGGCAAGACAGTGATGGAGTGAATGATGGTGAAAGTTTTTCTTTTTCGGGCCACCCTGCCTTGGTGGGAATCGGCCAGTGTGATAATAAAAAAATATATATATATATATATATATATATATATATATATATATATATATATATATATATATATATATATATATATATATATATATATATATGTATATATATACGATAATGTGAGCCCTCTGATTGAACTTTGTATAGAAAGGGATATAGTTATAGGTAATACATATTTAAAAAAAAAAGAGGATAAATAAGTATACAAGATATGATGTAGGGCGAAATGACAGTAGTTTGTTGGATTATGTATTGGTAGATAAAAGAATGTTGATTAGACTTCAGGATGTACATGTTTATAGAGGGGCCACAGATATATCAGATCACTTTTTAGTTGTAGCTACACTGAGAGTAAAAGGTAGATGGGATACAAGGAGAATATAAGCATCAGGTAAGAGAGAGGTGAAGGTTTATAAACTAAAAGAGGAGGCAGTTAGGGTAAGATATAAACAACTATTGGAGGATAGATGGGCTAATGAGAGCATAGGTAATGGGGTCGAAGAGGTATGGGGTAGGTTTAAAAATGTAGTGTTAGAGTGTTCAGCAGAAGTTTGTGGTTACAGGAAAGTGAGTGCGGGAGGGAAGAGGAGCGATTGGTGGAATGATGATGTAAAGAGAGTAATAAGGGAGAAAAAGTTAGCATATGAGAAGTTTTTACAAAGTGTAAGTGATGCAAGGAGGGAAGAGTATATGGAGAAAAAGAGAGAGGTTAAGATAGTGGTGAAGCAATGTAAAAAGAGAGCAAATGAAAGAGTGGGTGAGATGTTATCAATAAATTTTGTTGAAAATAAGAAAAAGTTTTGGAGTAAGATTAACAAGTTAATGAAGCCTAGAGAACAAATGGATTTGTCAGTTAAAAATAGGAGAGGAGAGTTATTAAATGGAGAGTTGGAGGTATTGGGAAGATGGAGGGAATATTTTGAGGAATTGTTGAATGTTGATGAAGATAGGGAAGCTGTGATTTCGTGTGTAGGGCAAGGAGGAATAACATCTTGTAGGAGTGAGGAAGAGCCAGTTGTAAGTGTGGGGAAAGTTCGTGAGGCAGTAGGTAGAATGAAAGGGGGTAAGGCAGCTGGGATTGATGGGATAAAGATAGAAATGTTAAAAGCAGGTGGGGATATAGTTTTGGAGTGGTTGGTGCAATTATTTAATAAATGTATGGAAGAGGGTAAGGTACCTAGGGATTGGCAGAGAGCATGCATAGTTCCTTTGTATAAAGGCAAAGGGGACAAAAGAGAGTGCAAAAATTATAGGGGGATAAGTCTGTTGAGTATACCTGGTAAAGTGTATGGTAGAGTTATTATTGAAAGAATTAAGAGAAAGACGGAGAATAGGATAGCAGATGAACAAGGAGGCTTTAGGAAAGGTAGGGGGTGTGTGGACCAAGTGTTTACAGGGAAACATATAAGTGAACAGTACTTAGATAAGGCTAAAGAGGTTTTTGTGGTATTTATGGATTTGGAAAAGGCGTATGGCAGGGTGGATAGGGAGGCAATGTGGCAGATGTTGCAGATGTATGGTATAGGAGGTAGGTTACTGAAAGCAGTGAAGAGCTTTCACGAGGATAGTGAGGCTCAAGTTAGAGTATGTAGGAAAGAGGGAGATTATTTCCCAGTAAAAGACAAGGATGTGTGATGTCACCGTGGTTGTTTAATATATTTATAGATGGGATTGTAAGAGAAGTAAATGCGAGGGTCTCGGGAAGAGGTGTGGAGTTAAAAGATAAAGAATCACACATAAAGTGGGAGTTGTCACAGTTGCTCTTTGCTGATGACACTGTGCTCTTGGGTGATTCTGAAGAGAAGTTGCAGAGGTTGGCGGATGAATTTGGTAGGGTGAGTAAAAGAAGAAAATTAAAAGTGAATACAGGAAAGAGTAAGGCTATGAGGATAACGAAAAGATTAGGTGATGAAAGACTGGATATCAGATTAGAGGGAGAGAGTATGGAAGAGGTGAATGTATTCAGATATTTGGAAGTGGACTTGTCAGCGGATGGGTCTATGAAAGATGAGGTGAATCATAGAATTGATGAGGGGAAAAGGGTGAGCGGTGCACTTAGGAGTCTGTGGAGACAAAGAACTTTGTCCTTGGAAGCAAAAAGGGGAATGTATGAGAGTACAGTTTTACCAACGCTCCTGTATGGGTGTGAAGCATGGGTGATGAATGTTGCAGTGATGAGAAGGCTGGAGGCAGTGGAGACGTCATGTCTGAGGGCAATGTGTGGTGTGTATATAATGCAGAGAATTCGTAGTTTGGAAGTTAGGAGGAGGTGCGGGATTGAGAAAACTGTTGTCCAGAGGGCTGAGGAAGGGTTGTTGAGGTGGTTCGGACATGTAGAGAGAATGGAGCGAGACAGAATGACTTCAATAGTGTATCAGTCTGTAGTGGAAGGAAGGCGGGGTAGGGGTCGGCCTAGGAAAGGCTGGAGGGAGGTGGTAAAGGAGGTTTTGTGTGCGAGGGGCTTGGACTTCCAGCGGGCATGCGTGAGCGTGTTTGATATGAGTGAATTTACCTGGAGACCTGGAGAGAGTTTCGGGGGTCAACGCCCCCGCGGCCCGGTCTGTGACCAGGCCTCCTGGTGGATCAGCCCCTGATCAACCAGACAAATGGTTTTTAATACTTGACGTGCTGTTTGAATCCCTTCATAAATGTAAGTAACATTTATGAAGGGATTCAGGGAAACCGGCAGGCCGGACTTGAGTCCTGGAGATGGGAAGTACAGTGCCTGCAGTCTGATGAAGGAGTGTTAATGTTGCAGTTTAAAAACTGTAGAGTAAAGCACCCTTCTGGCAAGACAGTGATGGAGTGAATGATGGTGAAAGTTTTTCTTTTTCGGGCCACCCTGCCTTGGCGGGAATCGGCCAGTGTGTTAATATATATATATATATATATATATATATATATATATATATATATATATATATATATATATATATATATATATATATGTCGTGTCGAATAGGCAGAACTTGCGATCTTGGCTTAAATAGCAACGCTCATCTTGCCATATAAGACAAGTGAAAATTTGTGTATGCAATAATTTCGCCAAAATCATTCTGAACCTAAGGAAAAAAATATATTTCACTGTGTTTTTTTAGTATTAAATTATTGTAAACAAATCCAAAATATATTTAGTTGGGTTAGGCTAAAATAAATTATTATAAAACGGTTAGGTAAGTTTTCTAAGATTCATTTGTTGCAAAATAAATTTTTTTACACCAACATTATTGAAAAAAATCTAGCTTTAAACGTATAAGAGACATTTTTAGAAAAGATTTAATTTTAAATGAGTTCTTGCTAAATGACCAGTTTTACATATTCGGCACGACATATATATACATATATATATATATATATATATATATATATATATATATATATATATATATATATATATATATATATTTATATATATATATATATGTTCCTTGACAATGTGAGTAGTCACGAAAGCGCTTGGAATTTCACTACTCTTTCACAGTGGTTGTTTTGCATGCATATATATATATATATATATATATATATATATATATATATATATGTGTGTGTGTGTGTGTGTGTGTGTGTGTGTGTGTGTGTGTGTGTGTGTAATTTTTTATGAACACATCGGCCGTTTCCCAGCAAGGGTGGGTGGCCCGAAAAAGAAAAACTTTTGCCATCATTCATTCCACTCTGTCTTGCCAGAGGCGCGCTTACACTACAGTTATAAAACTGCAACAATAACACCCCTCCTTCAGAGTGCAGACACTGTTCTTCACATCTCCAGGACTCAAGTCCAGCCTGCCGATTTCTCTGAATCCCTTCATTAATATTACCCTGCTCACACTCCAACAGCACGTAAAGTCCTAAAAACCATTTGTCTCCATTCTCTGCAATCCAACACGCTCACGCATGCTTGCTGAAAGTCCAAGCCCCTCGCCCACAAAACCTCCTTTACCCCACCTTCCCTCCACTACTTTTCTTGACCAGGTTCAAACCTTAACTAGAGATGGTCTTTATTGAAACACAGCTCGTCACTCTGAGCTGTTTAAATTTCAATATACCAGTTTTCTCAGCAAATTGCTTCACGTGTAATAACTACTGAATGTCTCTTCTGATCATCTTCAAGCCATAACTGGTCGTGTATTTTAATAAATTTTATTGTATTAATTCGGGCTACTCTGGTACCAAATTGTCAGTCTCTTTTTTTGCTAATTTTATCAAATTGGGTTTTTAAAAATTATAAATATATTTTTTTTCTTGCAGGTTTGTGAAGAATGTTATATTCACTGAAAAAAACGTGAAAAGTAAAATAGAGAAAAATATAAATCTGGGTATTTATGGTATATTCAAGTTTAACGAGAGGACACTTTCCTGCTTGCTGCGACATTGTCGTTTATTTTGAATCATAAATTATCGTTTTTTTTTCCTGGAAAACGCCTGATTCGTTCTGTTTCAAATCTCAACGCTTGTTATTATAATCAAGGAGGAGCGCTAAACCTTTAGGAGAGGATGTGGAAGGTATTTAGGTTTAATTCAGTGAACTGAAGCACAGATCCAATTCCCTAGATCAAGAGCCCCTCACCAACATCAAGGAACCTTCCTTGCTGGGCTCAATGTTTGTGTAATGTATTTTGCGCAAAATATGTGGAATTATTTGCATGTGTGGGTGTCATCTACACAACGTGGGTGTCATCTACACAACGTGGGTGTCATCTACACAACGTGGGTGCCATCTACACAACGTGGGTGTCATCTACACAACGTGGGTGTCATCTAGACAACGTGGGTGCCATCTACACAACGTGGGTGTCATCTACACAACGTGGGTGCCATCTACGCAACGTGGGTGTCATCTACACAACGTGGGTGCCATTTACACAACGTGGGTGCCATCTACACAACGTGGGTGTCATCTACACAACGTGGGTGCCATCTACACAACGTGGGTGCCATCTACACAACGTGGGTGTCATCTACACAACGTGGGTGCCATCTACACAACGTGGGTGTCATCTACACAACGTGGGTGTCATCTACACAACGTGGGTGTCATCTACACAACGTGGGTGTCATCTACACAACGTGGGTGCCATCTACACAACGTGGGTGTCATCTACACAACGTGGGTGTCATCTACACAACGTGGGTGCCATCTACACAACGTGGGTGTCATCTACACAACGTGGGTGCCATCTACACAACGTGGGTGTCATCTACACAACGTGGGTGTCATCTACACAACGTGGGTGTGCCATCTACACAACGTGGGTGTCATCTACACAACGTGGGTGACATCTACACAACGTGGGTGTCATCTACACAACGTGGGTGCCATCTACACAACGTGGGTGTCATCTACACAACGTGGGTGCCATCTACACAACGTGGGTGTCATCTACACAACGTGGGTGCCATCTACACAACGTGGGTGTCATCTACACAACGTGGGTGCCATCTACACAACGTGGGTGTCATCTACACAACGTGGGTGCCATCTCTCATCTACACAACGTGTCATCTACACAACGTGGGTGCCATCTACACAACGTGGGTGTCATCTACACAACGTGGGTGCCATCTACACAACGTGGGTGTCATCTACACAACGTGGGTGCCATCTACACAACGTGGGTGTCATCTACACAACGTGGGTGCCATCTACACAACGTGGGTGTGCCATCTACACAACGTGGGTGCCATCTACACAACGTGGGTGCCATCTACACAACGTGGGTGCCATCTACACAACGTGGGTGCCATCTACACAACGTGGGTGCCATCTACACAACGTGGGTGTCATCTACACAACGTGGGTGCCATCTACACAACGTGGGTGCCATCTACACAACGTGGGTGCCATCTACACAACGTGGGTGCCATCTACACAACGTGGGTGCCATCTACACAACGTGGGTACACAACCATCTACACAACGTGGGTGCCATCTACACAACGTGGGTGTCATCTCATCTACACAACGTGGGTGTCATCTACACACCGTGGGTGCCATCTACACAACGTGGGTGTCATCTACACAACGTGGGTGCCATCTACACAACGTGGGTGCCATCTACACAACGTGGGTGTTATTTACACAACGTGGGTGCCATTTACACATCTACACAACGTGGGTGTCATCTACACAACGTGGGTGCCATCTACACAACGTGGGTGCCATCTACACAACGTGGGTGCCATCTACACAACGTGGGTGCCATCTACACAACGTGGGTGTCATCTACACAACGTGGGTGCCATCTACACAACGTGGGTGTCATCTACACAACGTGGGTGCCATCTACACAACGTGGGTGTCATCTACACAACGTGGGTGCCATCTACACAACGTGGGTGTCATCTACACAACGTGGGTGCCATCTACACAACGTGGGTGCCATCTACACAACGTGGGTGCCATCTACACAACGTGGGTGCCATCTACACAACGTGGGTGTCATCTACACAACGTGGGTGTCATCTACACAACGTGGGTGTCATCTACACAACGTGGGTGTCATCTACACAACGTGGGTGTTATCTACACAACGTGGGTGTCATCTACACAACGTGGGTGCCATTTACACAACGTGGGTGCCATCTACACAACGTGGGTCTACACAACGTGGGTGTCATCTACACAACGTGGGTGTCATCTACACAACGTGGGTGTCATCTACACAACGTGGGTGTCATCTACACAACGTGGGTGCCATCTACACAACGTGGGTGTCATCTACACAACGTGGGTGCCATCTACACAACGTGGGTGCCATCTACACAACGTGGGTGCCATCTACACAACGTGGGTGCCATCTACACAACGTGGGTGTCATCTACACAACGTGGGTGTCATCTACACAACGTGGGTGTCATCTACACAACGTGGGTGTCATCTACACAACGTGGGTGCCATTTACACAACGTGTGTCATCTACACAACGTGTGCCATCTACACAACGTGGGTGTCATCTACACAACGTGGGTGCCATCTACACAACGTGGGTGTCATCTACACAACGTGGGTGCCATCTACACAACGTGGGTGTACACATCTACACAACGTGGGTGTCGTGGGTGCCATCTACACAACGTGGTTGTCATCTACACAACGTGGGTGTCATCTACACAACGTGGGTGTCATCTACACAACGTGGGTGCCATCTACACAACGTGGGTGTCATCTACACAACGTGGGTGCCATCTACACAACGTGGGTGTCATCACAACGTGGGTGCCATCTACACAACGTGGGTGTCATCTACACAACGTGGGTGTCATCTACACAACGTGGGTGCCATCTACACAACGTGGGTGTCATCTACACAACGTGGGTGCCATCTACACAACGTGGGTGTCATCTACACAGGGTGGGTGGTGGGTCATCTACACAACGTGGGTGTCATCTACACAACGTGGGTGCCATCTACACAACGTGGGTGTCATCTACACAACGTGGGTGCCATCTACACAACGTGGGTGTCATCTACACAACGTGGGTGCCATCTACACAACGTGGGTGTCATCTACACAACGTGGGTGCCATCTACACAACGTGGGTGCCATCTACACAACGTGGGTGTCATCTACACAACGTGGGTGTCATCTACACAACGTGGGTGTCATCTACACAACGTGGGTGCCATCTACACAACGTGGGTGTCATCTACACAACGTGGGTGTCATCTACACAACGTGGGTGTCATCTACACAACGTGGGTGCCATCTACACAACGTGGGTGTCATCTACACAACGTGGGTGCCATCTACACAACGTGGGTGTCATCTACACAACGTGGGTGCCATCTACACAACGTGGGTGTCATCTACACAACGTGGGTGCCATCTACACAACGTGGGTGTCATCTACACAACGTGGGTGTCATCTACACAACGTGGGTGTCATCTACACAACGTGGGTGCCATCTACACAACGTGGGTGTCATCTACACAACGTGGGTGTCATCTACACAACGTGGGTGCCATCTACACAACGTGGGTGTCATCTACACAACGTGGGTGTCATCTACACAACGTGGGTGTCATCTACACAACGTGGGTGCCATCTACACAACGTGGGTGTCATCTACACAACGTGGGTATCATCTACACAACGTGGGTGCCATCTACACATCTACACAACGTGGGTGCCATCTACACAACGTGGGTGCCATCTACACAACGTGGGTGCCATCTACACAACGTGGGTGTCATCTACACAACGTGGGTGTCATCTACACAACGTGGGTGTCATCTACACAACGTGGGTGCCATCTACACAACGTGGGTGTCATCTACACAACGTGGGTGCCATCTACACAACGTGGGTGCCATCTACACAACGTGGGTGTCATCTACACAACGTGGGTGCCATCTACACAACGTGGGTGTCATCTACACAACGTGGGTGCCATCTACACAACGTGGGTGTCATCTACACAACGTGGGTGCCATCTACACAACGTGGGTGTCATCTACACAACGTGGGTGCCATCTACACAACGTGGGTGTCATCTACACAACGTGGGTGCCATCTACACAACGTGGGTGTCATCTACACAACGTGGGTGTCATCTACACAACGTGGGTGTCATCTACACAACGTGGGTGCCATCTACACAACGTGGGTGTCATCTACACAACGTGGGTGCCATCTCCACAACGTGGGTGTATCTACAACGTGGGTGTCATCTATACAACGTGGGTGCCATCTACACAACGTGGGTGTCATCTACACAACGTGGGTGTCATCTACACAACGTGGGTGCCATCTACACAACGTGGGTGCCATCTACACAACGTGGGTGTCATCTACACAACGTGGGTGTCATCTACACAACGTGGGTGCCATCTACACAACGTGGGTGCCATCTACACAACGTGGGTGTCATCTACACAACGTGGGTGCCATCTACACAACGTGGGTGTCATCTACACAACGTGGGTGCCATCTACACAACGTGGGTGTCATCTACACAACGTGGGTGCCATCTACACAACGTGGGTGTCATCTACACAACGTGGGTGTCATCTACACAACGTGGGTCATCTACACAACGTGGGTGCCATCTACACAACGTGGGTCATCTACACAACGTGGGTGTCATCTAGACAACGTGGGTGTCATCTACACAACGTGGGTGTCATCTACACAACGTGGGTGCCATCTACACAACGTGGGTGTCATCTACACAACGTGGGTGTCATCTACACAACGTGGGTGCCATCTACACAACGTGGGTGTCATCTACACAACGTGGGTGCCATCTACACAACGTGGGTGTCATCTACACAACGTGGGTATCATCTACACAACGTGGGTGCCATCTACACAACGTGGGTGTCATCTACAAAACGTGGGTGTCATCTACACAACTTGGGTGCCATCTACACAACGTGGGTGCCATCTACACAACGTGGGTGTCATCTACACAACGTGGGTGTCATCTACACAACGTGGGTGCCATCTACACAACGTGGGTGCCATCTACACAACGTGGGTGCCATCTACACAACGTGGGTGCCATCTACACAACGTGGGTGCCATCTACACAACGTGGGTGTCATCTACACAACGTGGGTGCCATCTACACAACGTGGGTGCCATCTACACAACATCTACACAACGTGGGTCTCATCTACACAACGTGGGTGCCATCTACACAACGTGGGTGTCATCTACACAACGTGGGTGTCATCTACACAACGTGGGTGTCATCTACACAACGTGGGTGCCATCTACACAACGTGGGTGCCATCTACACAACGTGGGTGTCATCTACACAACGTGGGTGCCATCTACACAACGTGGGTGTCATCTACACAACGTGGGTGCCATCTACACAACGTGGGTGCCATCTACACAACGTGGGTGTCATCTACACAACGTGTGTGTCTTCTACACAACGTGGGTGCCATCTACACAACGTGGGTGCCATCTACACAACGTGGGTGTCATCTACACAACGTGGGTGTCATCTACACAACGTGGGTGGCATCTACACAACGTGGGTGTACACAATCTACACAACGTGGGTGCCATTTACACAACGTGGGTGTCATCTACACAACGTGGGTGTCATCTACACAACGTGGGTGTCATCTACACAACGTGGGTGTCATCTACACAACGTGGGTGCCATTTACACAACGTGGGTGTCATCTACACAACGTGGGTGCCATCTACACAACGTGGGTGTCATCTACACAACGTGGGTGTCATCTACACAACGTGGGTGTCATCTACACAACGTGGGTGTCATCTACACAACGTGGGTGCCATCTACACAACGTGGGTGTCATCTACACAACGTGGGTGCCATCTACACAACGTGGGTGCCATCTACACAACGTGGGTGCCATCTACACAACGTGGGTGCCATCTACACAACGTGGGTGTCATCTACACAACGTGGGTGCCATCTACACAACGTGGGTCTACACAACGTGGGTTTCATCTAGACAACGTGGGTGTCATCTACACAACGTGGGTGTCATCTACACAACGTGGGTGTCATCTACACAACGTGGGTGCCATCTACACAACGTGGGTGTCATCTACACAACGTGGGTGCCATCTACACAACGTGGGTGTCATCTACACAACGTGGGTGTCATCTACACAACGTGGGTGTCATCTACACAACGTGGGTGCCATCTACACAACGTGGGTGCCATCTACACAACGTGGGTGCCATCTACACAACGTGGGTGTCATCTACACAACGTGGGTGTCATCTACACAACGTGGGTGCCATTTACACAACGTGGGTGTCATCTACACAACGTGGGTGCCATCTACACAACGTGGGTGTCATCTACACAACGTGGGTGCCATCTACACAACGTGGGTGTCATCTACACAACGTGGGTGCCATCTACACAACGTGGGTGCCATCTACACAACGTGGGTGTCATCTACACAACGTGGGTGCCATCTACACAACGTGGGTGTCATCTACACAAGGTGGGTGCCATCTACACAACGTGGGTGTCATCTATACAACGTGGGTGCCATCTACACAACGTGGGTGTCATCTACACAACGTGGGTGTCATCTACACAACGTGGGTGCCATCTACACAACGTGGGTGCCATCTACACAACGTGGGTGCCATCTACACAACGTGGGTGTCATCTACACAACGTGGGTGTCATCTACACAACGTGGGTGTCATCTACACAACGTGGGTGCCATCTACACAACGTGGGTGTCATCTACACAACGTGGGTGCCATCTACACAACGTGGGTGTCATCTACACAACGTGGGTGTCATCTACACAACGTGGGTGCCATCTACACAACGTGGGTGTCATCTACACAACGTGGGTGCCATCTACACAACGTGGGTGTCATCTACACAACGTGGGTGCCATCTACACAACGTGGGTGCCATCTACACAACGTGGGTGTCATCTACACAACGTGGGTGTCATCTACACAACGTGGGTGCCATCTACACAACGTGGGTGTCATCTACACAACGTGGGTGTCATCTACACAACGTGGGTGCCATCTACACAACGTGGGTGTCATCTACACAACGTGGGTGCCATCTACACAACGTGGGTGCCATTTACACAACGTGGGTGCCATCTACACAACGTGGGTGTCATCTACACAACGTGGGTGTCATCTACACAACGTGGGTGTCATCTACACAACGTGGGTGTCATCTACACAACGTGGGTGTCATCTACACAACGTGGGTGCCATTTACACAACGTGGGTGTCATCTACACAACGTGGGTGCCATCTACACAACGTGGGTGTCATCTACACAACGTGGGTGCCATCTACACAACGTGGGTGTCATCTACACACCGTGGGTGTCATCTACACAACGTGGGTGTCATCTACACAACGTGGGTGCCATCTACACAACGTGGGTGCCATATACACAACGTGGGTGCCATTTACACAACGTGGGTGCCATCTACACAACGTGGGTGCCATTTACACAACGTGGGTGTCATCTACACAACGTGGGTGTCATTTACACAACGTGGGTGTCATCTACACAACGTGGGTGTCATCTACACAACGTGGGTGCCATTTACACAACGTGGGTGCCATCTACACAACGTGGGTGTCATCTACACAACGTGGGTGTCATCTACACAACGTGGGTGTCATCTACACAACGTGGGTGCCATCTACACAACGTGGGTGCCATCTACACAACGTGGGTGTCATCTACACAACGTGGGTGTCATCTACACAACGTGGGTGTCATCTACACAACGTGGGTGCCATTTACACAACGTGGGTGTCATCTACACAACGTGGCTGCCATTTACACAACGTGGGTGTCATCTACACAACGTGTGTGCCATCTACACAACGTGGGTGCCATCTACACAACGTGGGTGTCATTTACACAACGTGGGTGCCATCTACACAACGTGGGTGCCATCTACACAAGATGGGTGCCATCTACACAACGTGGGTGCCATCTACACAACGTGGGTATCATCAACACAACGTGGGTGTCATCTACACAACATGGGTGTCATCTACACAACGTGGGTGCCATCTACACAACGTGGGTGTCATCTACACAACGTGGGTGCCATCTACACAACGTGGGTGTCATCTACACAACGTGGGTGTCATCTAGACAACGTGGGTGTCATCTACACAACGTGGGTGCCATCTACACAACGTGGGTGTCATCTACACAACGTGGGTGCCATCTACATAACGTGGGTGTCATCTACACAACGTGGGTGCCATCTACACAACGTGGGTGTCATCTACACAACGTGGGTGCCATCTACACAACGTGGGTGCCATCTACACAACGTGGGTGCCATCTACACAACGTGGGTGCCATCTACACAACGTGGGTGTCATCTACACAACGTGCGTGCCATCTACACAACGTGGGTGCCATCTACACAACGTGGGTGTCATCTACACAACGTGGGTGCCATCTACACAACGTGGGTGCCATCTACACAACCTGGGTGCCATATACACACCGTGGGTGTCATCTACACAACGTGGGTGCCATCTACACAACGTGGGTGTCATCTACACAACGTGGGTGCCATCTACACAACGTGAGTGCCATCTACACAAGATGGGTGCCATCTACACAAAGTGGGTGCCATCTACACAACGTGGGTATCATCTACACAACGTGGGTGTCATCTACACAACATGGGTGTCATCTACACAACGTGGGTGCCATCTACACAACGTGGGTGTCATCTACACAACGTGGGTGCCATCTACACAACGTGGGTGTCATCTACACAACGTGGGTGTCATCTACACAACGTGGGTGTCATCTACACAACGTGGGTGCCATCTACACAACGTGGGTGTCATCTACACAACGTGGGTGCCATCTACATAACGTGGGTGTCATCTACACAACGTGGGTGCCATCTACACAACGTGGGTGTCATCTACACAACGTGGGTGCCATCTACACAACGTGGGTGCCATCTACACAACGTGGGTGCCATCTACACAACGTGGGTGCCATCTACACAACGTGGGTGTCATCTACAGAACGTGCGTGCCATCTACACAACGTGGGTGCCATCTACACAACGTGGGTGTCATCTACACAACGTGGGTGCCATCTACACAACGTGGGTGCCATCTACACAACATGGGTGCCATATACACACCGTGGGTGTCATCTACACAACGTGGGTGCTATCTACACAACGTGGGTGCCATCTACACAACATGGGTGCCATCTACACAACGTGGGTGCCATCTACACAACGTGGGTGCCATCTACACAACGTGGGTGCCATGTACACAACGTGGGTGCCATCTACACAACGTGGGTGCCATCTACACAACGTGGGTGTCATCTACACAACGTGGGTGCCATCTACACAACGTGGGTGCCATCTACACAACGTGGGTGCCATCTACACATCGTGGGTGCCATCTACACAACGTGGGTGTCATCTACACAACGTGGGTGCCATCTACACAACGTGGGTGCCATCTACACAACGCTACATTGGTCATAGTTTTGTTTCCTTTGTGATTACCGGAGAAAGGCTCCTGTCATCGTAAATTCTGTCACCTTTATCCTGACAATATTATACCAGTCATACATATTCTTGCATTATTTTTCCTTTGATGCTGGTGAGGGGCTCTTAATCCAAGGAACTGAGCTCACCTTTCACTTGTTTGATTCGAATTTCAATGTTTCGAATGAGATTCAAATCTAACAATTGTGACACAATGGCTGAACCAGTGTTTAGGGCGTGTAGGAAGAAACTGTTGGATTTTGTGCAATATGATGTGTTTTCTTCCAGGGAAACAATTTCTTCTTATAAAGTTGTGTAGGTTAACCAACTTGATTTTTCTGAAATAATTTGAGAATGTTTCTTCTGATCAGAAACTAGTAATAGTGTCTGACTTTATTTGGTTATTCTAAGTTAAACCAAGTGACTGTTCTATTATGTTCTATGATAACTATGTGTCCTCAAGACACATAGATATTATAGAACAGGTGAGGAAAAAAGTTTCTGGACAGAAATAATATCAGACAACTCAGGCGTCGTAAATAGAGGAATTAAATCTGTTTCACGAATGAATTAGCACAGTTTTTTTTATTTATTTATTCGCCGGTATTCTCCCGGCCCGGGTCTTTTCCAAGTAGTGGTGACCCGGCCTTGGCTCCCTATCTGGGGAGTGTTTCGAGACTTAAGTCTCCCATGGGAGGAGGTACAAGTACCTCCTCATCTTTGGGACCAAGTGTCCCCAGGCCTAGCCACATTCCCCGCCCTCACGGGGCACAGTTTGTAACGACAATGGTGATTTATTGACAATATTAATTGCCGGTATTTTCTGTGTATCTATATAAAAGTAGATTTATGAATGCAGATATAAATTAATTACTGTTCTGATATATCCGATATTATAAAATCATGAAAATAATATGAAAAGGCGAGTGAATATATTATAAGGGAATATATTATAAGCGAGTATATTATTGGGGAAGTGTTGCTGTCATACATCAGTCGTTTCTACTCAGGTGTAGCATAATTTTGAAATTATATATATGGACACAGATGCAATTAATGTGACATTTTCTGGTTGCAATGTATAGTTCTCCAGGAGCTTTGTCAAGTCGTTACAAACACTAAAAGGACACAATTTTATACCAGCAATCCTTCATGATTGTATGGCAGGTTAACACAATAGACGAGTTTTCACTTTCAGGTTGGGTTATGGCCTATCACCTGCATAATAATTACTTCATATATATATATATATATATATATATATATATATATATATATATATATATATATATATATATATATATATATATATATATGAGTATGAGGTAGGTGCGTGAGGCATTACGTAGAATGAAAGGGGGTAAAGCAGCTGGAACTGACGGGATCATGACAGAAATGTTAAAAGCAGGGGGACATACAGTGTTGGAGTGGTTGGTATTTTTGTTTAATAAATGTATGAAAGAGGGGAAGGTACCCAGGGATTGGCGGAGAGCATGTATAGTCCCTTTATATAAAGGGAAGGGGGACAAAAAAGATTATAAAAATAATAGAGGAATAAGTTTACTGAGTATACCAGGAAAAGTGTACGGGAGGGTTATAATTGAAAGAATTAGAGGTAAGACAGAATGTAGGATTGCTGATGAGCAAGGAGGTTTCAGAGTGGGTAGGGGATGTGTAGATCAAGTGTTTACATTTAAGCATATATGTGAACAGTATTTAGATAGAGGCAGGGAAGTTTTTATTGCATTTATGGATTTAGAAAAGGCATATGATAGAGTGGATAGGGAAGCAATGTGGCAGATGTTGCAAGTATATGGAATAGGTGGTAAGTTACTAAATGCTGTAAAGAGTTTTTATGAGGATAGTGAGGCTCAGGTTAGGGTGTGTAGAAGAGAGGGAGACTACTTCCCGGTAAAAGTAGGTCTTAGACAAGGATGTGTAATGTCACCATAGTTGTTTAATATATTTATAGATAGGGTTGTAAAAGAAGTAAATGCTAGGATATTCGGGAGAGGGGTGGGATTAAATTATGGGGAATCAAATACAAAATGTGAATTGACACAGTTGCTTTTTGCTGATGATACTGTGCTTATGGGAGATTCTAAAGAAAAATTGCAAAGGTTAGTGGATGAGTTTGGGAGAGTGTGTAAAGGTAGAAAGTTCAAAGTGAACATAGAAAAAAGTAAGGAGATGAGGGTATCAAATGACTTAGATAAAGAAAAATTAGATATCAAGTTGGGGAGGAGGAGTATGGAAGAAGTGAATGTTTTCAGATAATTGGGAGTTGATGTGTCGAAGGATGAGGGTAATCATAAAATTGATGAAGGAAAAAAGGCGAGTGGTGCATTGAGGTATATGTGGAGACAAAAAACGTTATCTATGGAGGCAAAGAAGGGAATGTATGAAAGTACAGTAGCACCAACACTCTTATATGGGTGTGAAGCTTGGGTTGTGAATGTAGCAGCAATGAGGCGGTTGGAGGAAGTGGAGATATCCTGTCTAAGGGCAATGTGTAGTGTAAATATTATGCAGAAAATTTGGAGTGTGGAAATTAGGAGAAGGTGTAGAGTTAATAAAAATATTAGTCAGAGGGCTGAAGAGGGGTTGTTGAGGTGGTTTGGTCATTTAGAGAGAATGGATCAAAGTAGAATTACATGGAGAGCGTATAAATCTGTAGGGAAAGGAAGGCGGGTTAGGGGGTCTTCCTCGAAAAGGTTAGAAAGAAGGGGAAAAGGAGGTTTTGTGGGCGAGAGGCTTGGACTTCCAGCAGGCGTGCGTGAGCGTGTTCGACAGGAGTGAATGGAGACGAATGGTATTTGGGACCTGACGAGCTGTTGGAGTGTGTGCAGGGTAATATTTAGTGAAGGGATTCAGGGAAACCGGTTATTTTTATTTAGCTGGACTTGAATCCTGGAATGGGAAGTACAATGCCTGCACTTAAAAGGAGGGGTTTCGGATATTGGCAGTTTGTAGGGATATGTTGTGTATCTTTATACGTATATGCTTCTAAGCTGTTGTATTCTGGGCACCTCTGCAAAAACACCCCTCAAGGAAGGTTCCTTGATGTTGGTGAGGGGCTCTTGATTTAGGGAATTGGAACTGTGCTCCAGTTCCCCGAATTAAGCCTGAATGCCTTCCACATCCCCCCCCCAGGTGCTGTATAATCCTCCGGGTTTAGCACTTCCCCCTTAATTATAATAATAATCTGCAAAAACAGTGATTATGTGTGAGTGAGATGAAAGTGTTGAATTATGATGAAAGTATTTCCTTTTGGGGATTTTCTTTCTTTTGGGGTCACCATGCCTGGGTGGGAGACGGCCGACTTGTTAATATATATATATATATATATATATATATATATATATATATATATATATATATATATATATATATATATATATATATATATAAGAAAATATAAACACATATGCAGTTTAATGTGATCCTTTATTGACAACGTTTCGCCCACACAGTGGGCTTTTTCAAGTCACAAACATTATATATATATATATATATATATATATATATATATATATATATATATATATATATATATATATATATATATATATATATATATATATAATAATAGTGGACATAGGAACCTACAAATAACTGTTCCTATGTCCACTATTATTCTTCGCATCAAGATAGAGTCAAACTGTCTGTTTTCTCATCAATGTTTTTGAGAGCTTTACGAATTTGTAGTCCTGAGTTGCTAGAAATACTTTTTACAATCCAAAAAGGGACAACCAGCCTTATTCAACTAAAAATATGTTGGTTCTCCCTTACCATGAAAACTTGGTTGATATGCCTTCTCTTCTTAAGACTTTTAATATTAAAGTTGTATTCAAAAATCTTGATACAGTAAAAAAACTTTTGATAAAGAATTCCCCCCAAAATGCTGATGGATGTGTCTATAAGATTCCTTGTAAAATTTGCGATAAAGTTTATTACGGTCAAACTGGTAAAAATCTCGAACTAAGATTAAAACAACATAAATATAGCATTAGAACTGGACAAGATTCCATTGCTCTATTTATTCATGTGAGAGATTTTAACCATCCAATTGATTTTCAAAAAGTTGAAAAAGTAGTATCAAGCAAGTCCATGGTTGACAGGAATATAATTGAATCTTGTTTCATAAAAAGCAGTTTTGACAATAATATGAATATTTCCTTTGGTTTATATAAATTAGATCCATTTATAATTAAAATTTTCTTAGGTAGAATAGTTTGTTGGTGGGTTGTGCAAAGGACCTGTCCACTTGGGCCGGCGCGTGTCAGGTGTTTAACTGTTGTGGGATCTGATAGTGAGGTGTTGGCCAGACCCCTTATATACCTTCCTTGTATGCTTTATTTTCATAGTTCCTTGATAATGTGAGTAGTCACGAAAGCGCTTGGAATTTCTCTAGTTTTTCACAGTGGTTGTTTTGCATATTCTGAAATCACCTGTTTACTGTGATCTTATTGCATTTATATATATATATATATATATATATATATATATATATATATATATATATATATATATATATATATATATATATATATATATATATATATATATATATATGCCACAGTTGCTTTTTGCTGATGACACTGTGCTCTTGGGAGATTCTGAAGAGAAGTTGCAGAGGTTGGTGGATGAATTTGGTAGGGTATGTAAAAGAAGAAAATTAAAAGTGAATACAGGAAAGAGTAAGGTTATGAGGATAACAAAAAGATTAAGTGATGAAAGATTGGATATCAGATTGGAGGGAGAGAGTATTGAGGTGATGAATGTATTCCGATATTTGGGAGTGGACGTGTCAGCGGATGGGTCTATGAAAGATGAGGTGAATCATATAATTGATGAGGGGTAAAGGGTAAGCGGTGCACTTAGGAGCCTGTGGAGACAAAGAACTTTGTCCTTGGAAGCAAAGAGGGGAATGTATAATAGTATAGTTTTACCAACGCTCTTATATGGGTGTGAAGCATGGGTGATGAATGTTGCAGCGAGGAGGAGTCTGGAGGCAGTGGAGATGTCATGTCTGAGGGCTATGTGTGGTGTGAATATAATGCAGATGTGCGGAATTGCGAAAACTGTTGTCCAGAGGGCTGAGGAAGGGTTGTTGAGGTGATTCGGACATGTAGAGAGAATGGAACGAAACAGAATTACTTCAAGAGTGTATCAGTCTGTAGTGGAAGGAAGGCGGGGTAGGGGTCGGCCTAGGAAAGGTTGGAGGGAGGGGGTAAAGGAGGTTTTGTGTGCGAGGGGCTTGGATTTCCAGCAGGCGTGCGTGAGCGTGTTTGATAGGAGTGAATGGAGACAAATGGTTTTTAATATTTGACGTGCTGTTGGAGCGTGAGCAAAGTAACATATATGAAGGGATTCAGGGAAACCGGCAGGCCGGACTTGAGTCCTGGAGATGGGAAGTACAGTGCCTGCACTCTGAAGGAGGGGTGTTAATGTTGCAGTTTAAAAACTGTAGTGTAAAGCACCCTTCTGGCAAGACAGTGATGGAGTGAATGATGGTGAATGTGTTTCTTTTTTCGGGCCACCCTGCCTTGGTGGGAATCGGCCAGTGTGTTAATAAAAATAACATATATATATATATATATATATATATATATATATATATATATATATATATATATATATATATATATATATATATATATATATATATATATATATATATATCTGCTACTTCTACTCTTGCTGCTGCTATTATTACTACTACTAAGCTACTACTACTGTTACTAATACTACTGTTACTACTACTAGTACTACTACTACTGCTCCTATTTCTACTACTACTGCTACGACTACAATCTTTTACATGGACCACTTTGGTTTCTTAAGTGCTAATGATTTTTGATCTCGTATCATTACCTATATCTATCCTCTGTTCCTGTATTGTTTGTAACAACGAAGCTCTGGAGAACGCAAGGGAATTATGGGATTCGCCTCTCCTAGCACTGTCAGCCAAGTGGATTCTTACATTATTTCTGAACGTCTTAAAGGTCGTTTTCCTGAACTAGCCATGCACAAAATGTAGGATTCTTGTTTTCTGTTAGGAGCGTCTCCTATGTAAGTTCATTTTGTGAGTTACGACGCCTTGCAGCTGTGATTTCGGCATTAATGGCTATATATTAAAGTCGATTTGAAGATCAATGGAGGATTACATAGACCTAGAAATACTTTCTTTGAGGGTTAACTGCTGAGGGAAATCGGCCAAAGGTACTCAGTTTTGTGTCTATTTCCCGATCATCTCAATCAAATAATCCAAATTTCACTAATGGACTGGAGTGGTATAAATTGATAGCAAGAAACGGCTATTTTAATCCCCAAAACCAACTTGGTAATAGTCCATAATTTGGCCCTTCATGTAATTTTAAAATAAATTAGAACAATTTCCTTTTCCATATCAGAGTCACATACAAACCGAAGGCATTCCAGTTAATAAAGCAACCTTCCCTCTCTCCAATTTAACGTCCCCTGGCTTTTGTTATGATAAAGTTGCTCTCTATTTTACAATCCCCTGGCTTTTGTTATGATAAAGTTGCTCTCCATTTTACAATCCCCTGGCTTTTGTTATGATAAAGTTGCTCTCCATTTTTAACGTCCCCTGGCTTTTGTTATGATAAAGTTGCTCTCCATTTTACAATCCCCTGGCTTTTGTTATGATAAAGTTGCTCTCCATTTTACAATCCCCTGGCTTTTGTTATGATAAAGTTGCTCTCTATTTTACAATCCCCTGGCTTTTGTTATGATAAAGTTGCTCTCCATTTTACAATCCCCTGGCTTTTGTTATGATAAAGTTGCTCTCCATTTTTAACGTCCCCTGGCTTTTGTTATGATAAAGTTGCTCTCCATTTTACAATCCCCTGGCTTTTGTTATGATAAAGTTGCTCTCCATTTTACAATCCCCTGGCTTTTGTTATGATAAAGTTGCTCTCCATTTTACAATCCCCTGGCTTTTGTTATGATAAAGTTGCTCTCCATTTTACAATCCCCTGGCTTTTGTTTTGATAAAGCTGCTCTCCATTTTTAACGTCCCCTGGCTTTTGTTATGATAAAGTTGCTCTCTATTTTACAATCCCCTGGCTTTTGTTATGATAAAGCTGCTCTCCATTCAGAATATATCGTCACCCCACTAAAAATCGACGTCTTTCCCTATTTTTCGTTTATAAAAACCTACTTAAGCATATTGGGCGGCCCCAAGAGTTAACGAATTAATTTAACCAGGTATATTTCGGGGGATATGAATGTGAGGAAGGGGTGAAACTAGGCTAATAGTCCATTTCCAGCCACTGTGACCCGTATTTTGGGTCACTTCCGCTGATAAAACCAACTCGAGTATGATTCCAGATTAACGAATGGAACAAAGAAATTCTCAATTCAACCATCAGAACCAACCTAAAAGATGCTAAAATATAGTAAACTAACCACTTTTCATTAATTTTAGCAAATTTATCTGTTAATGCCCAGACAAAAAAACAACCCTGAAAGTAGCCTAGTCAATCAAGCAACCCAACCCAGCTCTCTGTATCCACTATTCAGAAACTTACTAAGTTCTAAGCTGAACTTTAAGTTTAGTAGGATTCTTATGAGTGTTGACTTAAATATAATTATCGACAAAATTGCTGACACTAGTTAACTACTGCGAAATCTCACTTAAGGGAAAATTTAAATTTTTATTTTTGAGTTGCAAGGGTCCAATCAGATGAGGAAATCTGCATGTAATTTTGCGACCTGCAGATATATATTACTTGTATTTTCATTCTTATAACAGGAAATTTAGTTTCATAGGTACCGTAAAAAATGAATGAAAACTTTATATATAAATGTTTAATTTTAAAGTTAGTTCATCTAAAACTTTCATATTATAATTGTTTAAAAATTCTATGAGCGAGAAACTTTCATTTATTTATAAAGCTGATTAGTAGCTGAGCCGATAAAGTGTCATTATTCGGAGTGATAAACGAGACAGTCAATCATGATGACTAACTGACAAGACAATTCACATAAATTAAAAGGAACAGATTGCTGAGTACGGAACGAATATAGTAAAAACAATAAAAATTTCTCATGAACAGCATGCAGTGTTACAGTCTTAGACAAAGCTAAATACCACTGAACAATACGAGACGGCCTGCCTTCTATGCCAGGCCCAAATGTAGCCCCAATCAACCTCTTTATCTCTTTCTGTCTCTGTCTCTCTCTGTCTGTCTGTCTGTCTGTGTCTCTCTCTCTCTCTCTCTCTCTCTCTCTCTCTCTCTCTCTCTCTCTCTCTCTCTCTCTCTCTCTCTCTCTCTCTGTATGTATGTATAAGTTCTTATTTTAGTTAGCAAAATTGGATACATCTGCAATGTTCTGCTGCTCTACTCTAGGTTAGTTACATAGTGCTTTTACACTGTAAACAGTAATATGTAAATCAATGAAACATAATAAACCATACATGTGTTAGTCACAGCATCCCACATCAGAAAGATCTTAGTAACCTTGGTTACGAGGAACCATGGATCACGAATGCTATAATTCAGTGTTGTTAAACATTTACATCAAAAGATGTCTTATGCCTCCTGCCTTCTCCACTCAGACATCTCCTCCATTCTTCAACGAACAACGAAATGTAGGACTCAAATTGCTGGGGTTATATATATGCCGATGGTCAAAAATATTTGTAGTTCTGGAGTTTAATTTTAATGGCATTGATCACTTTTCTCACCTTATACTCCCATCACACACCTGTAGCCAGGAGCACACACATGCTCTATTACACACCTGTAGCCAGGAGCACACACATGCTCTATTACACACTTGTAGCCAGGAGCACACACATGCTCTATTACACACCTGTAGCCAGGAGCACACACATGCTCTATTACACACCTGAAGCCAGCAGTACACACATGCTCTATTACACACCTGAAGCCAGCAGTACACACATGCTCTATTACACACCTGAAGCCAGCAGTACACACATGCTCTATTACACACCTGAAGCCAGCAGTACACACATGCTCTATTACACACCTGAAGCCAGCAGTACACACATGCTCTATTACACACCTGAAGCCAGCAGTACACACATGCTCTATTACACACCTGAAGCCAGCAGTACACACATGCTCTATTACACACCTGAAGCCAGCAGTACACACATGCTCTATTACACACCTGAAGCCAGCAGTACACACATGCTCTATTACACACCTGAAGCCAGCAGTACACACATGCTCTATTACACACCTGAAGCCAGCAGTACACACATGCTCTATTACACACCTGAAGCCAGCAGCACACACATGTTCTATTACACATCTGAAAACAGAGGTACACACATGCTCTACTATTACACACCTGAAGCCAAGAGTACACACATGCTCTACAATTACACACCTGCAGCCAGCAGTACACACATGCTCTACTATTACACACCTGAAGCCAGCAGTACAAACATGCTCTACTATTACACACCTAAAGCCGGTAGTACACACATGCTTTACTATTACATACCTGAAGCCAGCAGTACACACATACTCTACCATCACACACGTGAAGCTAGCAGTACACACATACTCTACCATCACAAACCTGAAGACAGCAGTTCACACATGCTCTATTACACACCTGAAGCCAACAGTGCACACATGCTCTACTATTACACACCTGAAGCCAGCAATACACAAATGCTCTACCAATACACACCTGAAGCCAGCAGTACACACATACTCTACCAACACACACGTGAAGCCAGCAGTAAACACATACTTTACCATCACACACCTGAAGCCAGAAGTACAAATGCTATACCAACACACACCTGAAGACAGCAGTACAAAATACCCTACCATTACACACCTGAAGCCAGCAGTACACTCATGTTCCACCATCACACACCTGAAGCCAGTAATACACACATACTCTACCATCACACACCTGAAGTCAGCAGTACACACATACTCTACCATCACATGCCTGAAGCCAGAAGTACACACATGCTCTACCATCACACACCTGAAGCCAGAAATACACATATGCTCTACCATCACATACCTGAAGCCAGCAATAGACACATGCTCTACGTTCACATACCTGAAGCCAGCAATAGACACATGCTCTACCATCACATACCTGAATCCAGCAGTACACATACATTCTACCATCACATACCTGAAGTCAGCAGTACACACATGCTCTACCATCACACACCTGAAGCCAGCAATACACATATGCTCTACCATCACATACCTGAAGCCAGCAATAGACACATGCTCTACGTTCACATACCTGAAGCCAGCAATAGACACATGCTCTACTATCACATACCTGAATCCAGCAGTACACATACATTCTACCATCACATACCTGAAGCCAGCAGTACACACATGCTCTACCATCACACACCTGAAGCCAGCAGTACACACATTCTCTACCATCACACACCTGAAGCCAGCAATACACACTCTACGATCACATACCTGAAGCCAGCAGTACACACATGCTCTACCATCACACACCTGAAGCCAGCAATACACACATGTTCTACAATTACACACCTGAAGCCAGCAATACACATATACTCTACCATCACAGACCTGAAGAAAGCAATACACACATGCTCTACCATCACACACCTGAAGTCAGCAATACACACATACTCTACCATCACACACCTGAAGCCAGCAATACAAACATGCTCTACCATCACACACCTGAAGCCAGCAGTACACACATGCTCTACCATCACATACCTGAAGCCAGCAATAGACACATGCTCTACCATCACATAACTGAAGCCAGCAATACACACATGCTCTACCATCACACACCTTAAGGCAGCAGTACACACATGCTCTACCATTACACACCTGAAGCCAGCAAAACACGCATGTTCTACCATTAGACACCTGAAGTCAGCAATACACAAATACTCTACCATCACACACATGAAGCCAGCAGTACACACATGCTCTACCATCACACACCTGAAGCCAGTAATACACACATGTTCTACCTTTACACACCTGAAGCCAGCAATACACACATGCTCTACCTTCACACACCTGAAGCCAGCAATACACACATGCTCTACCATTACACACCTGAAGCCAGCAATACACACATGCTGTACAATTACTCACCTGAAGCCAGCAACACACACATACTCTACCATCACACACCTGAATAAAGCAATACACACATACTCTATCATCACGCACCTGAAGCCAGCAATACACACATGCTCTACCATCACATACCTGAAACCAGCAATAGACACATGCTCTAACATCACATACCTGAAACCAGCAATACACACATGCTCTACCATCACACACCTGAAGCCAGCAATACACACATGCTCTATCATTACACACCTGAAGCCAGCAGTACACACATACTCTACCATCACATACCTGAAGCCAGCAATACACACATGCTCTACCATCACACACCTGAAGCCAGCAATACACACATGCTCTACCATTACACACCTGAAGCCAGCAGTACACACATACTCTACCATCACACACCTGAAACCAGCAGTACACACATACTCTACCATCACACACCTGAAGCCAGCAATACACACATGCTCTACCATTACACACCTGAAGCCAGCAATACACACATGCTCTACCATTACACACCTGAAGCCAGCAATACACACATGCTCTACAATTACACACCTGAAGCCAGCAATACACACATACTCTACCATCACACACCTGAATAAAGCAATACACACATACTCTACCATCACACACCTGAAGCCAGCAATACACACATGCTCTACCATCACATACCTGAAGCCAGCAATAGACACATGCTCTAACATCACATACCTGAAACCAGCAATTCACACATGCTCAACCATCACACAACTTAAGCCAGCAGTACACACATGCTCTACCATCACACACCTGAAGCCAGCAGTACACACATTTATTTATTTATTTATAAATTTTAGCATACATACAGAGGTACAAAAAAAATACAGGTAAGAGCAGCATGCCAAAGCCACATTTGTGTGATATAATTGTGAGTAACATTTAGGATATACAATTTATATGGTTCAGTTATTCAGTATTTATTTGGTTTTGAGTGAGTAAGTGAACTTTGAGAAGAGACTTGAATTTATAAACAGGTAGTGTTTCTTTTATATTTACAGGTAATGAATTCCAGATTTTAGGGCCTTTTATGTGCATTGAGTTTTTGCATAGCGTGAGATGGACACGAGGAACATCAAAGAGTGATCTGTGCCTTGTATTATGGTCATGTGTTCTGTTGAGGTTGGCAAGGAGATGTTTGAGGGGAGGGTTAATATCAGAGTTAAGTGTTCTATGTATGTAATAAGTGCAATAGTAAGTATGGATGTTTTGTATGGTGAGTAGGTTGAGTGTTTTGAATATTGGTGGAGTGTGCTGCCTGTACTGAGAATTTAGATTTAGAAAGGACATAGGAAAGTATTTGTTTGGAAATAGGGTAGTTGACGAGTGGAACAGTCTACCTAGTTGGGTTATTGAGGCTGGGACTTTGGGTAGTTTCAAATTTAGGTTGGATAAGTACATGAGTGGGAGGGGTTGGATTTGAGAGGGACTTGCACATCGGAGCTTGTTTCTTGGGTGGCATTGAAAATTGGGTTGGGCAAATGTTTTGTTAGTGGGATGAATTGTAAAGGACCTGCCTAGTATGGGCCAACAGGCCTGCTGCAGTGTTCCTCCTTTCTTATGTTCTTATGTTCTTATGTTAACTGCAGCCTTTTGTTGGGTAATTAGTGGTCTGAGATGGTTAATTGTTGTTGAGCCCCATGCACAAATTCCATAGGTGAGATAGGGGTAAATAAGAGAGTGTTAAAGGGCAAGGAGGGCTGACTGTGGAACATAGTACCGTATCTTCGATAGTATGCCTACAGTCTTGGAAATTTTCTTAGAAATTTGTTGTATATGTGTATGAAATTTGAGTCTATTATCGAGGTGGATTCCTAAGAATTTTCCCTCTGTTAGCTTTGTGATAGGTGATCCGTTTATCGTTATGTTAAGAGGTACATCTGTAGCTCTGCTACCAAACTGAATGAAGTAGGTTTTGTCAATGTTTAGTGTAAGTTTGTTAGTCCTCATCCAGGTAGATATTTTCTGTAATTCGGTGTTTACAGTATTGGCTAGCGTGACTGGGCTCGGGTGAGAGAAGACGTATGTGGTGTCATCTGCAAAAAGTGTGGGTTTGAGTAATTGCGAAGCATTTGGAAGGTCATTTATGTATAGGAGAAAGAGAAGAGGGCCAAGGACACTTCCCTGTGGGACACCAACTGTAATTGGTTGTGCTGAAGAGCTTGCCCCATTTGCGTACACATATTGGCTTCTGTTGCTGAGGTATGACTTGAGGTAGTTGAGGGAGTGCCCTCTAATACCATAGTGTGACAATTTTACGTGGAGCAAGTCATGGTCAACTGTATCAAAAGCTTTACGTAAGTCAATGAAGATCCCCAGTGGGACTTCTTTTTTCTCTATTGCAGTGTATATATGTTCTAGCATGTGTATAATAGCATCATTAGTATTTTTATTAGGCCTGAATCCAAATTGGCAGGGGTTGAGAATGTTATGGGAGATGAGGTAGGAGTAGATTCGTTTATGAATTAATTTTTCGAAGATTTTTGAGAGAGGGTGTAGATTGGATATTGGCCTATAGTTATTCAACTCTGTTTGGTCTCCTTTATGGATCGGGGTGACCCTTGCTATTTTGAGAACTGTAGGGAAGGTGGAGGATTCAATGGATTTGTTAAAGAGTGTTGCAATGATTGGTGATAGTACTTGTGACGCTTTTTTTGTATATAAAGGGTGGTAAGGTATTTAAATCTCCTGCCTTGTTTTTCAGTGCGTTGATAATAAGGGAGACTTCGTATGGGTTAGTCGGAGCTAGGAACAGTGTGTTCGGGTAGTTGCCAGTGAGGTAGTCATTTGGTGGGGTGTCTGAGCTAGGGATATTATTGGCAAGGTTTTGACCTATAGTGGAGAAGAAATCATTGAGTCTGTTTGCTGTTTCTGTTGGTGGGAGTTGGGGTTCATCTGATTTTGCTAATTTTATTTCGCTATGTCGTGATATCTTTTTTGTTCCCAGAATTTCTGATAGGGTCTTCCAGGTCTTTTTTATATCACCTCGTAAGTTGGATAATCTGTTCTCATAATACAATTTTTTTGCCCTTCTTATCAGGCTGGTTAGGATTGACGAGTAACGTTTTGTTTGGTCTCTGGTTATGTGACCCATTCTGTACTGTTTTTCAAATCGGTGTTTTGTATTTATGGATTTGAGAATGCTGGGTGTTAGCCAGGGACTTTTCAGTCTCTTAGCTGTCATCTGTTTAGTTTTTTTAGGGCAGTGCTTGTTATAAAGGTATTGGGTCTTTTTTAGAAAATTATTGAAACATTCGTCAATATCTGTGTAGATTTCTAGTTCAGTGTGCCAGCCAATGTTTGTTACTGCTGTTGTGAAGTTATTAATGGCTGCCTCATTGTGAAGTCTGAAGGTGACTTTAGTAGTGTCTTGGGGTATTTTACCAAGAGTTGTTATGAGGAAAGTAGGGTAGTGGTCTGTGGTATTATCTGTAATTATGCCTGATTTTAAAGGGGATATGGTGTTGGTCCAGATGTGGTCAAGTAGGGAAAAACTAGTCTCTCTAACTCTTGTAGGTTTTGTTACTGTTGGTAGCAACATGCAGTTACTCATTGTGTTTGTGAATTCAGTAACGTGTGGGTCCTGGTCTTGCAGGAGATTTATATTGAAGTCACCTGAGAGTAGTAAGTGATCTTTGTTCATGCGTGCATCAGTTATCATACTTCCTAGGTTTTGACTAAATTGGCTAATGTTTGATTGTGGAATTCTGTAGATGTTTATCACTGTGAGAGGTTTTTGTAGGTATTTGGATTTGAATTTAGCTATTATATATTCCCCATGTTCATCCCTTGTGCAAGTATTAGTGATACATTCTAGTTGGTCTGAGTAGTATATAGCTGTGCCACCCCCTTGTTGGTCTGGCCTACAGTTGTGTATGGCTGTGTAACCAGGAATGGCATAGACATCTGTAGTATCAGGCTTTAGCCAGGTTTCAGTTAGTGTAATGATGGACATATTGGCATGCAAGGAATTTAGTAATGCTAGGAGGTCATCATAATTCTTGCTTAAAGATCTGATATTGTAGTTAAAGATAGTTATGTTGTTGTTGGCTCTGAGAAGTGCCTTTGATTGTTCTGCTGTGTAGTAATTACAGTAACTGTTTGATTCATTTAAGTCATTAAATAAGAGGTTGGTATCAGGATCAATGCTTGTAATCATAAGATTTGCAGTGAATCTATAGTTAGAATTAAGTAAAAAATAAAGTAAATATTCTAAAGCTAAAAAAAAAAAATAGCACCTGAATTATTTAACAAATGTAAAGAATAATGAGCTAAGGTAGGTTTTTAAAGCTAAAATAAAGGAGACAATATAAAAGAGACTAAAATAATTTGTGGTGAACAAATAAAGTGATGATCAAATAATGGAGCTTGGGAATAGGATAGTAGGTAGTACTTTAAAGGTAATTCTTTAAAGTTAGAATTATAATATAAAATTATAATATAAAAGGGACTAATATAAGTTGTGGTGAACAATAAAGTGGTAATCAAATAAATGAGCTTTGGAGTATAACGGCTGGCAGCGGGGTGTTGCTTTCGGTTTGTGGGCAGTCTTCCTTTGATCTCTATTATGTTCGATTTGTAGGTTTCACTGTTGGTAATCTTTGGTCATTCTGGGTGCTACGTTGGGTAGTGCAGTTTTGCAAGTAACTAGGTCATCATAGGAGCATTGGTAGCTCTGATAGTTGGAGAAAAGTACGGAGCTAGATCTGCTTTACACAGCATTGGAAAATAAGGAATATCCACTAGGAATTTTTATTGACCTAAGAAAAGCTTTTGACACAGTAGACCACGACATCCTACTCCACAAACTTGATCACTACGGTATAAGAGGCCATGCGCTTGCTTATTTCAAATCTTACATTACTAATAGGTATCAGTACGTCACCACTAAAGACACAGCATCAGCAACACGGCCACTTGATACTGGAGTTCCGCAGGGAAGTGTCCTTGGTCCCCTGCTCTTCCTCATATACATCAATGACCTTCCAAACGTATCCCAACACCTGAAACCCATTCTCTTTGCTGATGACACAACTTATGTCATCTCTCACCCTAATCTTGCCACCCTCAACACCATTGTGAATGAGGAGCTGATTAAAATATCGACTTGGATGACAGCCAATAAACTTACGCTTAACACTGACAAAATCTACTATATTATGTTTGGTAGCAGAGCAGGAGATGCACAAATTAACATTAAGATTGACAACACTCTAATTACCAGAAATAATGGGGGAAAATTCCTAGGCTTATACCTTGACAACAACCTGAATTTCAGCACCCATATCCAGCATATAGCCAAAAAAGTATCCAAAACGGTTGGGATCCTCTCCAAGATACGATACTACGTGCCGCAAAATGCCCTTCTCACACTATACCACTCACTTATTTATCCATACCTCACCTATGCTATTTGTGCTTGGGGATCAACTGCAGCAACACACCTAAAGCCAATAATAACCCAACAAAAAGCTGCAGTAAGAATAATCACTAAATCCCACCCCTGGCAACACACCCCCCCACTCTTCATAGATCTAAACTTACTCCCAGTCCAGTACATCCACACTTACTACTGTGCAATCTATATCTACAGGGCCTTAAACTCTAATATCAACCTTGACCTAAAACGCTTTCTTGATAGTTGTGACAGAACCCACAGGCATAACACCAGACACAAACATCTCTACGACATTCCCCGTGTCCGACTAAACCTTTACAAAAATTCAATGTATGTCAAAGGCCCTAAAATCTGGAATACCCTACCTGAGAACTCTAGAACTGCAGACACATTCATCACCTTCAAAACTACCATTAGAAAACATCTTATCTCCCTGATACACCCCGTCAACTAACTACACGAATACCACCTGGTGGTTCACACTTACACTCACTCACTCATTTGACCATAAACAGAAATATTAATCTCAGTCTTAAAATAATGAATCCTGTGATACTCCAAAACTGAAACTATGTACTGTGCCAAAACAAAAGCATTCACATTGCTAAACTCACAAACTAGTATTTAGTCACTTATCCATAATACCAACTTACCTCATAATTTGTAATATTTTACAATTAAGAATAAAACTAAGTATGCCCGAAATGCCTAGCCATGCTAAGCGTTCTAGTGGTACACTCTGTAATCACAATTTTACTACAGGTAAACCAAACAATAACCAAATTTCTGTAAACTCAGCATTGTAATCCTTATAGAGAATATAGAGAATTTGAGCTTGGAGGTCGCTGCTGCCGCTGCCGCTGGAGGCATAGAGACACACGACTTTACATGCTTTACCTTCGTATATCTGAAGCCAGCAATAGACACATTCTCTACCATCACATACCTGAATCCAGCAGTACACACATACTCTACCATCACACAACTGAAGCCTGCAATATACACATGCTCTACCATCACACACCTGAAAACAGCAGTACACACATACTCTACCATCACATACCTGAACCCAGCAGTACACACATTCTCTACCATCACACACCTGAAGCCATCAATACACACATGCTCTACCATTTAACACCTGAAGCCAGAAATACACACATGCTCTACCATCACACACCTGAAGCCAGCAATACACACATACTCTACCATCACACACCTGAAGCCAGCAGTACACACATGCTCTACCATTACACACCTGAAGCCAGCAATACACACATGCTCTACCATCACACACCTGAAGCCAGCAATACACATGCTCTACCATTACACACCTGAAGCCAGCAGTACACACATACTCTACCATCACACACCTGAAGCCAGCAATACACACATGCTCTTGTGAGACCTCTACCCACTCTACCTGAGGTATCCCAGCGAGTGAGCACGTCCCCTGTATATCCCAGTGCTTAACAGAATAGGGAAGAGCATATGAAGGTACAAATAAAAATTGGAACTATGGCTATAGTTTACTTAATAAGAAAAAAGGACTAGAATACAACATATCCTGATGGAAATTTACACAATATAACAATTGACCTATGAGACTTATTACCAAGGGGAAGGGTAGATGTTATCAGTAAGACGGACTAGTACTCACTCTCAATTCACTGACCAGCTGACCGGAGATTTCCAATGCTTGGTCCGCTACACACGCAGCTGTCCAGAGCTCTCGCTCCCCGGACCTGTCACCAACAACCTGTTTGCTCCGCTGTTCCCTGGGCTTATATCGTAGTCAAAGTACCCCCTCCCCAATGGGGTATGTACCACGTGTTACGACCTGACGCCGAGGTCTGACGCCGTTAAGAACAAAAGACCTCAGACGTGGGCGGGACTACCCGACATTTGCTAAGGTAGGTGTGACCATATAATTAGGTCTCCCTAGAGACCTCACAAGCCCAGCTGAACTGCATCACACTCTACCATCACACACCTGAAGCCAGCAATACACACATGCTCTACCATTACACACCTGAAGCCAGCAGTACACACATACTCTACGATCACACACCTGAAATCAGCAGTACACACATACTCTACCATCACACACCTGAAGCCAGCAGTACACACATACTCTACCATCACACACCTGAAGCCAGCAATACACACATACTCTACCATCACACACCTGAAGCCAGCAGTACACACATGCTCTACCATCACACACCTGAAGCCAGCAATAGACACATGCTCTACTATTACACACCTGAAGTCAGCAATACACATATGCTCTACCATCACACACCTGATGCCAGTAATACACACAAGCTCTACCATTACACACCTGAGGCCAGCAATACACACATGCTCTACCATTGCACACCTGAAGCCAGCAATACACACATATTCTACCATCACACACGTGAAGGAATCAATACACACATACTCTACCATCACACACCTGAAGCCAGCAGTACACACATGCTCTACCATCACACATCTGAAGCCAGCAATACACACAGACTCTATCACACACCTGAAGCCAGCAGTACACACATGCTCTACCATCACACACCTGAAGTCAGCAATACACACATGCTCTACCATTACATACCTGAAGTCAACAATACACACATGCTCTACCATTACACACCTGAAGACAGCAATACGCACATACTCTACCATCACACACCTGATGCCAGCAGTACACACATACTCTACCATTACACACCTGAAGCCAGCAATACACACATACTCTACCGTCACACACCTGAAGCCAGCAGTACACACATGCTCTACCATCACACACCTGAAGCCAGAAATACACACATACTCTACCATCACCCACCTGAAGCCAGCAATACACACATACTCTACCATCACACACCTGAAGCCAGCAATACACACATATTCTACCATCACACACCTGAAGCCAGCAGTACACTCATGCTCTACCATCACACACCTGAAGCCAGCAGTACACACATGCTCTACCATCACACACCTGAAGCCAGCAATACACACATACTCTACCATCACACACCTGAAGCCAGCAATACACACATACTCTACCATCACACACCTGAAGCCAGAAATACACACATACTCTACCATCACCCACCTGAAGCCAGCAATACACACGTACTTTACCATCAGCCACCTGAAGCCAGCAATACACACATACTCTACCATCACACACCTGAAGCCAGCAATACACACATATTCTACCGTCACACACCTGAAGCCAGCAATACACACATACTCTATCATCACACACCTGAAGCCAGCAGTACACACATACTCTACCATCACACACCTGAAGCCAGCAATACACACATATTCTACCATCACACACCTGAAGCCAGCAATACACACATACTCTACCATCACCCACCTGAAGCCAGCAATACACACATACTCTACCATTACACACCTGAAGCCAGCAATACACACATATTCTACCATCACACACCTGAAGCCAGCAGCACACACATGCTCTACCATCACACACCTGAAGCCAGCAATACACACATACTCTACCATCACCCACCTGAAGCCAGCAATACACACATACTCTACCATCACACACCTGAAGCCACAATACACACATACTCTACCATCACACACCTGAAGCCAGCAATACACACATACTCTACCATCACCCACCTGAAGCCAGCAATACACACATACTCTACCATCACACACCTGAAGCCACAATACACACATGCTCTACCATCACACACCTGAATAAAGCAATACACACATACTCTACCATCACACACCTGAAGCCAGCAATACACACATGCTCTACCATCACATACCTGAAACCAGCAATAGACACATGCTCTAACATCACATACCTGAAACCAGCAATTCACACATGCTCAACCGTCACACACCTGAAGCCAGCAGTACACACATGCTCTACCTTCACACACCTGAAGCCAGCAGTACACACATGCTTTACCTTCGCATACCTGAAGCCAGCAATAGACACATTCTCTACCATCACATACCTGAATCCAGCAGTACACACATACTCTACCATCACACACCTGAAGCCTGCAATACACACATGCTCTACCATCACACACCTGAAACCAGCAGTACACACATACTCTACCATCACATACCTGAAGTCAGCAGTACACACATGCTCTACCATCACACACCTGAAGCCATCAATAAACACATGCTCTTCCATTTGACACCTAAAGCCAGAAATACACACATGCTCTACCATCACACACCTGAAGCCAGCAGTACACACATGTTCTATCATTACACACCTGCAGCCAGCAATACACACATGCTCTACCATCACACACCTGAAGCCAGCAATACACACATGCTCTACCATTACACACCTGAAGCCAGCAGTACACACATACTCTACCATCACACACCTGAAGCCAGCAATACACATATGTTCTACCATCACACACCTGAAGCCAACAATACACACATGCTCTACCATTACACACCTGAAGCCAGCAGTACACACATACTCTACCATCACACACCTGAAACCAGCAGTACACACATACTCTACCATCACACACCTGAAGCCAGCAATACACACATGCTCTACCATTACACACCTGAAGCCAGAAATACACACATACTCTACCATCACACACCTGAATAAAGCAATACACACATACTCTACCATCACACACCTGAAGCCAGCAATACACACATGCTCTACCATCACATACCTGAAGCCAGCAATAGACACATGCTCTAACATCACATACCTGAAACCAGCAATTCACACATGCTCAACCATCACACAACTTAAGCCAGCAGTACACACATGCTCTACCATCACACACCTGAAGCCAGCAGTACACACATTTATTTATTTATTTATAAATTTTAGCTTACATACAGAGGTACAAAAAAAATACAGGTAAGAGCAGCATGCCAAAGCCACATTTGTGTGATATAATTGTGAGTAACATTTAGGATATACAATTTATAAGGTTCAGTTATTCAGTATTTATTTGGTTTTGAGTGAGTAAGTGAACTTTGAGAAGAGACTTGAATTTATAAACAAGTAGTGTTTCTTTTATATTTACAGGTAATGAATTCCAGATTTTAGGGCCTTTTATGTGCATTGAGTTTTTGCATAGTGTGAGATGGACACGAGGAACATCAAAGAGTGATCTGTGCCTTGTATTATGGTCATGTGTTCTGTTGAGGTTGGCAAGGAGATGTTTGAGGGGAGGGTTAATATCAGAGTTAAGTGTTCTATGTATGTAATAAGTGCATTAGTAAGTATGGATGTTTTGTATGGTGAGTAGGTTGAGTGTTTTGAATGTTGGTGGAGTGTGCTGCCTGTAGTGAGAATTTGTTATCATTCTAACTGCAGCCTTTTGTTGGGTAATTAGTGGTCTGAGATGGTTAATTGTTGTTGAGCCCCATGCACAAATTCCATAGGTGAGATAGGGGTAAATAAGAGAGTGTTAAAGGGCAAGGAGGGCTGACTGTGGAACATAGTACCGTATCTTCGATAGTATGCCTACAGTCTTGGAAATTTTCTTAGAAATTTGTTGTATATGTGTATGAAATTTGAGTCTATTATCGAGGTGGATTCCTAAGAATTTTCCCTCTGTTAGCTTTGTGATAGGTGATCCGTTTATCGTTATGTTAAGAGGTACATCTGTAGCTCTGCTACCAAACTGAATGAAGTAGGTTTTGTCAATGTTTAGTGTAAGTTTGTTAGTCCTCATCCAGGTAGATATTTTCTGTAATTCGGTGTTTACAGTATTGGCTAGCGTGACTGGGCTCGGGTGAGAGAAGACGTATGTGGTGTCATCTGCAAAAAGTGTGGGTTTGAGTAATTGCGAAGCATTTGGAAGGTCATTTATGTATAGGAGAAAGAGAAGAGGGCCAAGGACACTTCCCTGTGGGACACCAACTGTAATTGGTTGTGCTGAAGAGCTTGCCCCATTTGCGTACACATATTGGCTTCTGTTGCTGAGGTAAGACTTGAGGTAGTTGAGGGAGTGCCCTCTTATACCATAGTGTGACAATTTTACGTGGAGCAAGTCATGGTTAACTGTATCAAAAGCTTTACGTAAGTCAATGAAGATCCCCAGTGGGACTTCTTTTTTCTCTATTGCAGTGTATATATGTTCTAGCATGTGTATAATAGCATCATTAGTATTTTTATTAGGCCTGAATCCAAATTGGCAGGGGTTGAGAATGTTATGGGAGATGAGGTAGGAGTAGATTCGTTTATGAATTAATTTTTCGAAGATTTTTGAGAGAGGGTGTAAATTGGATATTGGCCTATAGTTATTCAACTCTGTTTGGTCTCCTTTATGGATCGGGGTGACCCTTGCTATTTTGAGAACTGTAGGGAAGGTGGAGGATTCAATGGATTTGTTAAAGAGTGTTGCAATGATTGGTGATAGTACTTGTGATGCTTTTTTTGTATATAAAGGGTGGTAAGGTATTTAAATCTCCTGCCTTGTTTTTCAGTGCGTTGAAAATAAGGGAGACTTCGTATGGGTTAGTCGGAGCTAGGAACAGTGTGTTCGGGTAGTTGCCGGTGAGGTAGTCATTTGGTGGGGTATCTGAGCTTGGGATATTATTGGCAAGGTTTTGACCAATAGTGGAGAAGAAATCATTGAGTCTGTTTGCTGTTTCTGTTGGTGGGAGTTGGGGTTCATCTGATTTTGCTAATTTTATTTCGCTATGTCGTGATATCTTTTTTGTTCCCAGAATTTCTGATAGGGTCTTCCAGGTCTTTTTTATATCACCTCGTAAGTTGGATAATCTGTTCTCATAATACAATTTTTTTGCCCTTCTTATCAGGCTGGTTAGGATTGACGAGTAACGTTTTGTTTGGTCTCTGGTTATGTGACCCATTCTGTACTGTTTTTCAAATCGGTGTTTTGTATTTATGGATTTGAGAATGCTGGGTGTTAGCCAGGGACTGTTCAGTCTCTTAGCTGTCATCTGTTTAGTTTTTTTAGGGCAGTGCTTGTTATAAAGGTATTGGGTCTTTTTTAGAAAATTATTGAAACATTCGTCAATATCTGTGTAGATTTCTAGCTCAGTGTGCCAATCAATGTTTGCTACTGCTGTTGTGAAGTTATTAATGGCTGCCTCATTGTGAAGTCTGAAGGTGACTTTAGTAGTGTCTTAGGGTAGTTTACCAAGAGTTGTTATGAGGAAAGTAGGGTAGTGGTCTGTGGTATTATCTGTAATTATGCCTGATTTTAAAGAGGATATGGTGTTGGTCCAGATGTGGTCAAGTAGGGAAACACTAGTCTCTGTAACGCTTGTAGGTTTTGTTACTGTTGGTAGCAACATGCAGTTACTCATTGTGTTTGTGAATTCAGTAACGTGTGGGTCCTGGTCTTGCAGGAGATTTATATTGAAGTCACCTGAGAGTAGTAAGTGATCTTTGTTCATGCGTGCATCAGTTATCATACTTCCTAGATTTTGACTAAATTGGCTAATGTTTGATTGTGGAATTCTGTAGATGTTTATCACTGTGAGAGGTTTTTGTAGGTATTTGCATTTGAATTTAGCTATTATATATTCCCCATGTTCATCCCTTGTGCAAGTATTAGTGATACATTCTAGTTGGTCTGAGTAGTATATAGCTGTGCCACCCCCTTGTTGGTCTGGCCTACAGTTGTGTATGGCTGTGTAACCAGGAATGGCATAGACATCTGTAGTATCAGGCTTTAGCCAGGTTTCAGTTAGTGTAATGATGGACATATTGGCATGCAAGGAATTTAGTAATGCTAGGAGGTCATCATAATTCTTGCTTAAAGATCTGATATTGTAGTTAAAGATAGTTATGTTGTTGTTAGCTCTGAGAAGTGCCTTTGATTGTTCTGCTGTGTAGTAATTACAGTAACTGTTTGAATCATTTAAGTCATTAAATAAGAGGTTGGTATCAGGATCAATGCTTGTAATCATAAGATTTGTAGTGAATCTATAGTTAGAATTAAGTAAAAAATAAAGTAAATATTCTAAAGCTAAAAAAAAAAATAGCACCTGAATTATTTAACAAATGTAAAAAATAATGAGCTAAGGTAGGTTTTTAAAGCTAAAATAAAGGAGACAATATAAAAGAGACTAAAATAATTTGTGGTGAACAAATAAAGTGAAGATCAAATAATGGAGCTTGGGAATAGGATAGTAGGTAGTACTTTAAAGGTAATTCTTTAAAGTTAGAATTATAATATAAAATTATAATATAAAAGGGACTAATATAAGTTGTGGTGAACAATAAAGTGGTAATCAAATAAATGAGCTTTGGAGTATAACGGCTGGCAGCGGGGTGTTGCTTTCGGTTTGTGGGCAGTCTTCCTTTGATCTCTATTATGTTCGATTTGTAGGTTTCACTGTTGGTAATCTTTGGTCATTCTGGGTGCTACGTTGGGTAGTGCAGTTTTGCAAGTAACTAGGTCATCATAGGAGCATTGGTAGCTCTGATAGTTGGAGAAAAGTACGGAGCTAGATCTGCTTTACACAGCATTGGAAAATAAGGAATATCCACTAGGAATTTTTATTGACCTAAGAAAAGCTTTTGACACAGTAGACCACGACATCCTACTCCACAAACTTGATCACTACGGTATAAGAGGCCATGCGCTTGCTTATTTCAAATCTTACATTACTAATAGGTATCAGTACGTCACCATTAAAGACACAGCATCAGCAACACGGCCACTTGATACTGGAGTTCCGCAGGGAAGTGTCCTTGGTCCCCTGCTCTTCCTCATATACATCAATGACCTTCCAAACGTATCCCAACACCTGAAACCCATTCTCTTTGCTGATGACACAACTTATGTCATCTCTCACCCTAATCTTGCCACCCTCAACACCATTGTGAATGAGGAGCTGATTAAAATATCGACTTGGATGACAGCCAATAAACTTACGCTTAACACTGACAAAATCTACTATATTATGTTTGGTAGCAGAGCAGGAGATGCACAAATTAACATTAAGATTGACAACACTCTAATTACCAGAAATAATGGGGGAAAATTCCTAGGCTTATACCTTGACAACAACCTGAATTTCAGCACCCATATCCAGCATATAGCCAAAAAAGTATCCAAAACGGTTGGGATCCTCTCCAAGATACGATACTACGTGCCGCAAAATGCCCTTCTCACACTATACCACTCACTTATTTATCCATACCTCACCTATGCTATTTGTGCTTGGGGATCAACTGCAGCAACACACCTAAAGCCAATAATAACCCAACAAAAAGCTGCAGTAAGAATAATCACTAAATCCCACCCCTGGCAACACACCCCCCCACTCTTCATAGATCTAAACTTACTCCTAGTCCAGTACATCCACACTTACTACTGTGCAATCTATATCTACAGGGCCTTAAACTCTAATATCAACCTTGACCTAAAACGCTTTCTTGATAGTTGTGACAGAACCCACAGGCATAACACCAGACACAAACATCTCTACGACATTCCCCGTGTCCGACTAAACCTTTACAAAAATTCAATGTATGTCAAAGGCCCTAAAATCTGGAATACCCTACCTGAGAACTCTAGAACTGCAGACACATTCATCACCTTCAAAACTACCATTAGAAAACATCTTATCTCCCTGATACACCCCGTCAACTAACTACACGAATACCACCTGGTGGTTCACACTTACACTCACTCACTCATTTGACCATAAACAGAAATATTAATCTCAGTCTTAAAATAATGAATCCTGTTATACTCCAATACTGAAACTATGTACTGTGCCAAAACAAAAGCATTCACATTGCTAAACTCACAAACTAGTATTTAGTCACTTAGCCATAATACCAACTTACCTCATAATTTGTAATATTTTACAATTAAGAATAAAACTAAGTATGCCCGAAATGCCTAGCCATGCTAAGCGTTCTAGTGGTACACTCTGTAATCACAATTTTACTACATGTAAACCAAACAATAACCAAATTTCTGTAAACTCAGCATTGTAATCCTTATAGAGAATATAGAGAATTTGAGCTTGGAGGTCGCTGCTGCCGCTGCCGCTGGAGGCATAGAGACACACGACTTTACATGCTCTACCTTCGCATACCTGAAGCCAGCAATACACACATGCTTTACCTTCGCATACCTGAAGCCAGCAATAGACACATTCTCTACCATCACATACCTGAATCCAGCAGTACACACATACTCTACCATCACACAACTGAAGCCTGCAATACACACATGCTCTACCATCACACACCTGAAACCAGCAGTACACACATACTCTACCATCACATACCTGAAGCCAGCAGTACACACATGCTCTACCATCACACACCTGAAGCCATCAATACTCACATGCTCTACCATTTGACACCTGAAGCCAGAAATACACACATGCTCTACCATCACACACCTGAAGCCAGCAATACACACATACTCTACCATCACACACCTGAAGCCAGCAGTACACACATGCTCTACCATTACACACCTGAAGCCAGCAATACACACATGCTCTACCATCACACACCTGAAGCCAGCAATACACATGCTCTACCATTACACACCTGAAGCCAGCAGTACTCACATACTCTACCATCACACACCTGAAGCCAGCAATACACACATGCTCTTGTGAGACCTCTACCCACTCTACCTGAGGTATCCCAGCGAGTGAGCACGTCCCCTGTATATCCCAGTGCTTAACAGAATAGGGAATAGCATATGAAGGTATAAATGAAAATTGGAACTATGGCTATAGTTTACTTAATAACAAAAAAGGGCTAGAATACAACATATCCTGATGGAAATTTACACAACAATTGACCTATGAGACTTATTACCAGGGGGAAGGGTAGATGTTATCAGTAAGACGGACTAGTACTCACTCTTAATTCACTGACCAGCTGACCCGAGATTTCCAATGCTTGGTCCACTACACACGCAGCTGTCCAGAGCTCTCGCTCCCCGGACCTGTCACCAACAACCTCTTTGCCCCGCTGTTCCCTGGGCTTATATCGTAGTCAAAGTACCCCCTCCTCAATGGGGTATGTACCACGTGTTACGACCTGACGCCGAGGTCTGACGCCGTTAAGAACAAAAGACCTCAGACGTGGGCGTGACTACCCGACATTTGCTAAGGCAGGTGTGACCATATAATTAGGTCTCCCTAGAGACCTCACAAGCCCATCTGAACTGCATCACACTCTACCAACACACACCTGAAGCCAGCAATACACACATGCTCTACCATTACATACCTGAAGCCAGCAGTACACACATACTCAACCATCACACACCTTAAACCAGCAGTACACACATACTCTTCCATCACACACCTGAAACCAGCAATACACACATGCTCTACCATCACACACCTGAAGCCAGCAATACACACATGCTCTACCATTACACACCTGAAGTCAGCAATACACATATGCTCTACCATCACACACCTGATGCCAGCAATACACACAAGCTCTACCATTACACACCTGAAGCCAGCAATACACACATGCTCTACCATTACACACCTGAAGCCAGCAATACACACATATTCTACCATCACACACCTGAAGGAATCAATACACACATATTCTACCATCACACACCAGAAGCCAGCAGTACACACATGCTCTACCATCACACACCTGAAGCCAGCAATACACACATGCTCTACCATTACAAACCTGAAGCCAGCAATACACACATGCTCTACCATTACACACCTTAAGCCAGCAATACAAACATGCTCTACCATCACACACCTGAAGGAATCAATACACACATATTCTACCATCACACACCAGAAGCCAGCAGTACACACATGCTCTACCATCACACACCTGAAGCCAGCAATACACACATGCTCTACCATCACACACCTGAAGCCAGCAATACACACAAGCTCTACCATTACACACCTGAAGCCAGCAATACAAACATGCTTTACCATTACACACCTTAAGCCAGCAATACACACATACTCTACCATCACACACCTGAAGAAAGCAATACACACATTCTCTACCATCACACACCTGAAACCAGCAATACACACAGACTCTACCATCACACACATTAAGCCAGCAATACACAAATACTCTACCATTACACACCTGAAGCCAACAATACACACATACTCTACCATCACACACCTGAAGCAAGCAATACACACATACTCCACCATCACACACCTGAAACCAGCAGTACACACAGACTCTACAATCACACACCTGAAGCCAGCAATACACACATGCTCTACCATTACACATGTGAAGTCAACAATACACACATGCTCTACCATCACACACCTGAAGCCAGCAATACACACATGCTCTACCATTACACACCTGAAGCCAGCAATACACACATACTCTACCATTACACACCTGAAGCTAGCAATACACACATGGTCTACCATCACACACCTGAAGCCAGCAATACACACATGCTCTTCCATCACACACCTGAAGCCAGCAATACACACATATTCTACCATTACATACCTGAAACCAGCAATACACACATACTCTACCATCACACACCTGAAGCCAGCAGTACACACATGCTCTACCATCACACACCTGAAGCCAGCAATACACACATGTTCTACCATTACACATCTGAAGTCAGCAATACACATATGCTCTACCATCACACACCTGATGCCAGCAATACACACAAGCTCTACTATTACACACCTGAAGCCAGCAATACACACATGCTCTACCATTACAAACATGAAGCCAGCAATACACACATATTTTACCATCACACACCTGAAAGAATCAGTACACACATACCCTACCATCACACACCTGAAGCCAGCAGTACACACATGCTCTACCATCACACATCTGAAGCCAGCAATACACACAGACTCTACTATCACACACCTGAAGCCAGCAGTACACACATGCTCTACCATTACACACCTGAAGCCAGCAATACACACAGACTCTACCATCACACACCTGAAGTCAGCAATACACACATGCTCTACCATTACTTACCTGAAGTCAACAATACACACATGCTCTACCATTACACACCTGAAGCCAGGAATACGCACATACTGTACCATCACACACCTGAAGCCAGCAGTACACACATACTCTACCATTACACAACTG
>NC_091369.1:16614108-16676608 GCF_038502225.1 Cherax quadricarinatus
GCCTTCTGCTGTTCTGTGGTGGGTTATACATCACTGCAATTACCAACTTGGGACCTCCAGAGTGAAAGGTTTCCCATATGTATTCGCTTTTGTCTCCGCTGTCTCCTCTCTCAGCTCATCAAAATTCCATCAGTTTTTGTTCAGCAGTGCCACTCCTCCACCCCCCTTGTTCCCTCTGTCTTTCCTCAGGATCTGGTATCCCATTGGAAAGATGGCCTCTGTTATTATACATGTAAACTTGGTTTCTGTGAGAGATATGATGTCTGGTGATGCCTCTGACTCTTTCGTGCCACTCCTCCCACTTATTTGTTATTCTATCAGCGTTTGTGTACCATACCTTCAGTTTCCTTTCCAACATTGTGGTTTGGGGGCCTGTGGGGGTGGGAGACCTGGTAGCATACTGTGAGATACTATAGCTGGGTGTTGGGTGGAAGCTGTGAGTATGGATTGTAGTTTGTGTTGGGATGGTATGATAAGTTGTGGGGTTCTGAGGATAGTTCTGTGTGTGCTTGCCCTTGCTGCTCTGTCCTGCTCTGACTGACCTCTGCTGGTTCCATGCTTGTCTCATTTCCTAGCTCCTTTTGCTTTTTTGTCCTCTCTTTCAGCTGCTGTCGTTCTGCTTGTGTTCTGTCTCTGTCTAGGAACACCCTCTTGTACTCCTCCGAGTATTTCAACCGTGGTTTCTCTTGGAGCATCCTGTTCCGCACTGTTTTTGTCCTGAGAATCAGCTTGATCGGTCGTTTTCTCCCCTTCAATTACCCCCCTACTCTCTGAAAATTTACAATCTCGTCATTGTCTTCTTCACCTATTTCCATGATGTTCACAATCTCCTTTCTTTCTGCCTGTCGTCTTTCAGCGTGTGTCCTTTCCTCTCTCTCCTGAAGCCAATGGATAAACACTGATTTTTCCCTATCTTCCTCCCATTGCCTCTCCCTCTGTAACTCTGGTTCTTGTCTGTTCATGGTCATTTTCTCCCTTGTTTCTTCCAGTGGCTCTTGGTAGCATGGTTGTGCCTCTGCATTTGACCTATCACCCACTCCATCTGCACCCAGCTGCTCTCTTTCACTCCTTGGCCGTTCTTGGCAGGCTGGTATGACCTTAGCATAATTCATGTCCCCTTCCTTCCTGTTCGGCCTCTCAGCTTCATATGCTGTGTCTTCTCTGGTCAGTGCCCTTGTAACTTGCTTCACCCTGCTTACCTCATCTTCTAGGACCCTTACCCTGGCTACTGCAGTTTCGACTTGTGCCTCCCAATTCTTCTTCTCCTTCTCCAACCTCTTTTCTGATTTCACAGAAAGCTCTGTCTCCATTTTTTCAGAAAGCTATCCGAATTTTCTCTCCCACTCTTGTTCCATCCTTTTCCACTGCTCCACCATCCACTCCTCCCTACCAGGACCATTCTCACCTGATCCCTGGTTCCTTCCACTACCCACCATTTTTTTTTCTTTCTTTTTTTCTTTTTTTCCCTTTTCTTCCCTCTCTTTTTTCTTTTTTAGAAAGTGAAAAGACTGACAGTGAGAGTGAAAGAGAGAGAGAGAGAGAGAGAGAGAGAGAGAGAGAGAGAGAGAGAGAGAGAGAATGATGTCGTCACCTCAAGCTGACCACATCATGAGGAGCCAGTCTATCAGCATCCTGTCGGCCAACATTAGAAGTTTCATTACTAATGTTGGAGAACTCACACATAGTTTTGTGAACACTCGACGTCCCAACATGATAGCTTTGCAAGAATTGCTGGCTACACCTCATGGATGAGAAGAGACAAGCAAGGGCAAGGAGGAGGTGTTGCTGTGTGCTTCTCTAAAAGTGTTCATGCCCAGCACATTGATGTTGCCACCTCTACACATCTTGAAATGATGTTCTTCAAGCTATGCATAAACACTAGTACCTCTGTACTAGCATGTGCAATGTACAGACCTCAGTGGCAGCATGCAGACCCCATCAACTTCCTAATGGAAAATATTGACTCCCTTCTGCTACAACACAACTGTCAAGATATCATAATTGTTGGTGACCTCAACCAACACCTTATACAGAGGGACTTTGATGACCTTCTTGCAGTATTTGATATGAGAAACTTTGTTGATTTCCCTACTCACATCTCTGGCTCCTCCCTTGACCCAGTAGCGAGTGATCTGGCAGAAGGCATAGTCACTTGTCAACCCCTCGGCTACATTGGATCGTCTGACCACAAGGCTGATTTTACGACGCTTAAGATCCCAACAGAACGAGGTGAGGAGTCCACACGCACAACCTGATTATGGGAAGGAGGTAATTGACAAGCCCTTTGCTCTGAGCTCGCCACCACAGATTGGAATGCTCTTCTCCAAGGGGATGTTGACAACCAAATGAAAGCCTTCACTGGACACATCCTTAACCTACAACAAGAACACATTCCTCACCGGCAATATGTGACAAAGCCTACAGATCAGCCTTGGTTTGGCTTTCGTTGTAGAGAGGCTGCTACTGCTAAATACAAAGCATGGCGAAGGTATAAAAGACATCCTACCACCTATAACAGGAACTTGCACAGGCAAGCCTGTAGACATATGGGTGACGTTCAAAAGTGGGCCATTGCTAAATGGGAGGTGGACACTAAAAGAAAGCTAGCATCAGGTAGGGTAGGCTCCAAAACCTGGTGGTCCCTGGTCAAGGACAGACAAGGTTATCTGCCTGATGAACTCATTCCATCTCTAAATCGACAGGATGGGACCACCTCTACTAGTAGTCAAGAGAAGGCGGACCTCTTTGCTGAACACTTTGCTACCAAAATGCAAGTTCCTGATCCAGCAAGGGACCCTTCTTGGCTAGCTGCAAGAACTGTGTCAAAACTGTCAGTGGTGACAATAAGGCAGGAGGAGGTGCATTTCCTTCTTAAATCGCTTGACCAGAAAAGGCTGTGGGCCCAGACAAGTTGAGCCCAAGATTGCTGAGAAGATGTGCAGACCAGCTAGCAGCACCTCTAACTCGCATCTTTCAGCACTGCCTAGTACAGTGTAAATGGCCCTCTCTATGGAAAGAGGCAAATGTAGTTCCTGTTCACAAAAAGAAGAGCAGAGCAGAAGTCAGCAACTGCAGACCAGTGTCACTCCTGTCAATCACCGGTAAGATCCTTGAGAGTTTTTTGACTACCACTCACTACTTTGTGATCGTCAATATGGCTTCAGGAAAGGTTACTCTGCTGCTGATCTGTTGTTAAACCTCTCCACTAAGTGGCACCAGTCACTGGATGAATCCAAAGTCAGCTGTGTGGTAGCACTGGACATTACTGGCGCTTTCGACCGGGTGTGGCACCAGGGCCTCTTAGCAAAACTTCAAGCACTGGGAATTGCAGGCTCTACATTATGTCTCCTCAGTGATTACCTTCATGGTAGATCTCTAAGTGTAGTTCTCAATGGAATGGAATCAGCAAGGCATCCTATTGGGGCAAGTGTTCCACATGGAAGCGTACTGGGACCATTGTTATGAAATGTCTACTTCAACGACCTTCTTCATCTCATCCCAGAATCACATGCATATGCAGACGACTGTACAGTGACATTCACTTATCCAAGAGAAGAAATGCCAGCTGCTCTAAGTTACATCAATTACCAGCTGAGAGCTATATCAGCTTGGGGAAATAGATGGCAAGTAACATTTGCACCTGAGAAAACGCAAATGATGCTCATCTCCTAGGCACCATGATGGTAATGCTGGTGCAGTAGTAAGGATGAATGGGAGGGTGTTGGCACCTGGAGAAGAAGTTGATATCCTTGGGGTGAAATTTGACTCCAAACTAACCATGAAGAACCATGTTGTAAATCTAGCAAACAAGACAGCCAGGAAGCTTACAGCACTTCGCCGTATCTCGCATCTGCTTGACAGTAGGGGTTGCAAGATTCTGTACGAGGCACAAGTACGCTCACACCTTGAGTATGCTCCACTTTCTTGGTTTGCCTACCCCCCCTCTCATCTGCGACTGCTCGACAGAGTGGAGAACAGAGCAAGACGTCTCATCTCTCGCCTGGACCCATCCTGGATAGATCTGTCATTTCAGCAGAGCCTTCAACATAGGAGGGATGTGGGTGGCCTTACTGTTATGTACAAGGCCAATATTGTCAAAGTACCACACTTGGATCCACTTCGAGGACAGCGTGAAACAAGCGTTTATGCCTCAAGACGGGCAGAAAGCAGCAACTTCACTCTGGCTGTACCCTTCTCCAGAACATCACTCCATCTGAGATCATATATACCCAAGATGACTCGAGTATGGAACACATTTGTACAGGATAATGATGTCAACGAGATAAAGTCAGTTGATCACATGAAAATGCTGGCCCACAGATGGCTCCAACTTCATCCTGTTCCCTACTTGTATGTCTCATAACAATAAAAATGCTTTCAAATGAGCTGATGTAGGTAACAGCTCTTAGCTTGCCAATAAAGTTAGGAATCCTTAACCTGTAAATAGCTTGTCAATACAGCTAGGGATCCTTAACCTTGTCAAACCCTGTGTAAAGAAAAAAAAAGAGAGATAGAGAGAGAAGGGAAAGGTAGAAGGAAAGAGAGAGGGGGAGAGTGAGAAGGGAAAAGGGAGAGAGAGAGAGCAAGAGAGAGGGAAAGAGAAGGAAAAGGTAGGAGAGGGGGGAGAGTGAGAAGGGAAAAGGGGGGAGAGAGAGCGAGAGAGAGGAGAGAGGGGAGAGAGGGGGCAAAGAGAGGGGAGAGAGACTGGGAGAGACAGGGGAGAAGGGGGAGAAAGGGTGGAGATGGAAGAGAGAGACGGGAGAGGATAGGGGGAGAGAGAAGGGATTAGGGGAGAGAGATGGGAAATGGGAGAGGGGCGAGATAATGAGAGGGGGAAATATGTTAGAGGGGGAGAGATGTTAGAGGGGGGAGGTGTTAGAGGGAAGAGATGTTAGAGGGGAGAGATGGGAGAGGGGAGAGCTGGAAGAGTGGAGAGAGATAGATAAAGAGAGAGATACGTAGAGAGATAGGAAGAGAGATGGGTAGAGAGAGAGAGAGATAGGTAGTGAGAAAGATAGGTAGAGAGAGATAGGTAGAGAGAGGTAGAGAGATAGGTATTGAGAGAGAGAGAGAGAGAGAGAGAGAGAGAGAGACAGAGAGAGAGATAAAGGAATAGTGGATAGTGGAATGTTAGAGGGAGGGTTATCAGGTCAGTTAACAGGAAGGTGTGAAATCCTATGTTTATGTGTGTGTGTGTACCACAGCAAAAAAAATTTTGCAAGAAAGGCTAACCATATTTTAAGAAAGTAATTACAGTAAGTTTTACATAAGCTAAGTGCACATTATTTACAGATTTTAAACAATGGTCTTGAGACACCACATAAATGTTACAGACACATAAAAAAAACAAAGTTGATTTAACGTAAATAACCAAAGTAAAAAAAACTAATTATTTCTGAAAGATAGAAAGTCTCAAATTATTTCACAGGGAAAAAATCTGAATAAAAAAACTGGCCAACAATATCTTTATTATCTTAATATCAAGAATATTTTCTTTAAGAAAAACACATCAGCACAGTAAGTTTAAAGTTGACTATAAGAAATTTTTTTTCAGTTATTGGGCAGAATCCAAGTAACTTTGAAACGATTAATCAACTATTGAAAATTGTTGCCGTTTACAATTCATTTTAATTCACTCAAACTGGATCCAAGCAGAGAAAAGACATTACCAGTTCCTTGAATCAAGAGCCCCACACCAACATCGTCATAATATTGCAATAAGGCAAACTCTAGTTTTGTTGGTATCCTTGCCATAACTGGAGAATGACTCAGGGGATCTCCTTGAAACCTTCACCAACAGTGTGGTTTTCTGAACTTAAGGTTCACGCTGACAGTGGGTGCCAAAAGTCCCAATTTGCCAATTTTATTGAATAAATGACAATCGACTGACAAAATTAATCGCAGGTATCTATATACTACAAGCAGAATTACCGAGAATATTACGTGGGTTAAGATTCGCCTGGATGTACTGGAACACCAGTTAATTTTCCGAGTTTTGATTAAGTTTTGTGTATACAAACATCCTCGACGCTACAATATCACAAAAACACCATTGTATAACATGTATAATCAGATTAAGAGATGAATGAGTAATCCAACCTTTTGAACAACCATTCACTAGTAAATCCAATTATGACTGTATTTATTGAAACATTAATTATTAAAACGCAACTATACCACCGACCTGTTTGCTTACCATCGACATAAAGCAGTTAGGAATAACATGTACTTACTGCAAAAGTTAAACGCATATAGAAAGTAGATTCGCATGGTAATTTTAGCAGTAGTGATGTCAGACCTGGCTGTTAATATAGAGTGGCAGACAACATCTGCCACTTAAATATTATATATCGTAGGCAAGCTATAATTGCCCAGCCAGGCCCGGTGGCCTGGTGGCTAAAGCTCCCGCTTCACACACGGAGGGCCCGGGTTCGATTCCCGGCGGGTGGAAACATTTCGACACGTTTCCTTACACCTGTTGTCCTGTTCACCTAGCAGCAAATAGGTACCTGGGTGTTAGTCGACTGGTGTGGGTCGCATCCTGGGGGACAAGATTAAGGACCCCAATGGAAATAAGTTAGACAGTCCTCGATGACGCACTGACTTTCTTGGCTTATCCTGGGTGGCTAACCCTCCGGGGTTAAAAATCCGAACGAAATCTTATCTTATCTTATCTTATTATCTGGACGAGGCAGAGTGGCCTCTTTCCGACAGATATCGCTCGCCAACTAGGCGTATGATGGGACACCCTGTATGCTGGCGCAGGCTGACATATCTCATAAATTATGACTGTAAGGCGACATGCCTCATAAACAATGGCTACAAGGCGATATAACTCATAAATCACGCTTGTAAGGTGACAATTCACAGCTGCAAGGTGACACAACTCACAGTTGCAAGGTGACACTCACAACTCACACCTGCATGGTGACACTCACAACTCACACCTGCAAGGTGACAACTCACAGCTGCAAGATGACACAACTCACAGCTGTAAGGTGACAACTCACAACTCACAGCTGCAAGGTGACACTCACAACTCACAGCTGCAAGGTGACACAACTCCCAGCTGTAAGGTGACACTCACAACTCACAGCTGCAAGGTGACAAATCCCAGCTGTAAGGTGACACAACTCACAGATGCAAGGTGACACAACTCCCAGCTGTAAGGTGACACTCACAACTCACAGCTGCAAGATGACACAACTCCCAGCTGTAAGGTGACACTCACAAGTCACAGCTGCAAGGTGACACTCACAACTCACAGCTGCAAGGTGACACTCACAACTCACAGCTGCAAGGTGACACTCACAACTCACAGCTGCAAGGTGACACTCACAACTCACAGCTGCAAGGCGACATAACTCATAAATCAAGGAGACAAAACTCGAATCACTGTTTCAAACTCATAAATCACTGTTGCAAGGACACACAACTCATATATCACTGTTTCAAAGACATATAACTCATAAATCACTGTTGCAAGGACACAAAACTCATAAATCACTGTTGCAAGGACACACAACTCATAAATCACTGTTGCAAAGAGGTCATAAATCACTGTTGGAAAGACAATTCATGAATCACTATTGCAAAGATAACTGATAAATCACTGTTGCAAAGGCATATAACTCAGAAATCACTGTTGCAAGAATTCATAACTCATAAATCACTGTTTCAAAGAACTCGTAAATCACTGTTGGAAAGACAATTCATGAATCACTGTTGCAAAAGACAACTCATAAGTCACTGTTGCAAGGACACATAACTCATAAATCACTGTTGCAAGGGCAACTCATAAATCACTGTTGCAAAGAGCTCATAAATCACTGTTGGAAAGCCAATTCATGAATCACTGTTGCAAAAGACAACTCATATGTCACTGTTGCAAGGGCACATAACTCATAAATCATTGTTGCAAGGGCAACTCATAAATCACTGTTGCAAAGAGCTCATAAATCACTGTTGGAAAGACAATTCATGAATCACTGTTGCAAAAGAACTCATAAATCACTGTTGCAAGGACACATAACTCATAAATCACTGTTGAAAGGGCAACTCATAAATCACTGTTGCAAAGAGCTCGTAAATCACTGTTGGAAAGACGATTCATGAATCACTGTTGCAAAGACAACTCATAAATCACTGTTGCAAAGACATATAATTCATAAATCACTGTTGCAAGGATTCATATCTCATAAATCACTGTTGCAAAGAACTCGTAAATCACTGTTGGAAAGACAATTCATGAATCACTGTTGCAAAAGACAACTCATAATCACTGTTGCAAGGACACAACTCGTAAATCACTGTTGCAAGGACAACTCATAAATCACTGTAGCAAAGAGCTCATAAATCACTGTTGGAAAGACAATTCATGAATCACTGTTGCAAAAGACATCTCATAAATCACTGTTGCAAGGACACACAACTCATAAATCAATGTTGCAAGGGCAACTCATAAATCACTGTTGCAAAGAGCTCATAAATCACTGTTGGAAAGACAATTCATGAACCACTGTTGCAAAGACAACTCATAAATCACTGTTGCAAAGACAATTCATGAATCACTGTTGCAAAAGACAACTCATAAATCACTGTTGCAAGGACACATAACTTATAAATCAATGTTGCAAGGGCAACTCATAAATCACTGTTGCAAAGAGCTCATAAATCACTGTTGGAAAGACAATTCATGAATCACTGTTGCAAAGACAACTCATAAATCACTGTTGCAAAGACATATAACTCATAAATCACTGTTGCAAAGACACGTAACTCGCAAATCACTGTTGCAAAGACACGTAACTCATGAATCACTGTTGCAAAGACAACTCATAAATTGTTGTTTCAAAGACACGTAACTCATAAATCACTGTTGCAAAGACATCTCATAAATCACTGTTGCAAAGACACGTAACTCATAAATCACTGTTGCAAAGACATGTAACTCATAAATCACTGTTGCAAAGACACGTAACTCATAAATCACTGTTGCAAAGACACGTAACTCATAAATCACTGTTGCAAAGACACGTAACTCATAAATCACTGTTGCAAATACACTTAACTCATAAATCACTGCTGCAAAGACACGTAACTCATAAATCACTGTTACAAAGACACATAACTCATAAAACACTGTTGCAAAGACACGTAACTCATAAATAACTGTTGCAAAGACACGTAACTCATAAATCACTGTTGCAAAGACACGTAACTCATAGAACGAACTGAAATATGAGATACTAGTAAAAGGAAGTTAAAATGCTGGCATTTGTGCCTTTTTGTTGCCGGAATGTGACCCTTAATACGCCCAGACATAAGGTGGGAATCCGCTTGGTCGGCAATGTTAGGAGAGATGCAACCCACAATCCCTTCATGTACGGTCCCAGATTTTAATTAAAGGAAAAGTTTCGTCACAAGTGTTTCCATTAATCCTGATACAGATTTAAGTCGAAATAAACAACTACAAAATAACAAACAAAGAGATGAGGGGGGGGGGATTCCGAACGTGGTCTCGGGATTAACCGGTCTAGGGCTCTACCACCAAACTTCTAATAGGAAAGATTCGGAAACCGAATTTTTATTCCAATCTCCTTCAGCGGTACCAACTGCAGCTCAGTGGTAAAGTGCTGGATCTTCTTACCCCAGGACTACCGTTCAATGCTGCATCCATCTTTGTTTATTCGTATTCAATTCTGCTGGCTGCGGTGTTTTTGTGTGTATATATACTTGTACCTAGCTCCCAATCTGACGCCTTGAGCAACTCAGCTATATATGCTTCATAATATTAAGTAGCCTGATGGAATGCATTTAGCTGGCTGGAGACCAGTAAAAAAAAGTCAGGACTTCCGGCCAGCCTCCCGATAGGCAGATCAAAGCCCGGATGTTCCATTCCTACACACCACCATGACACATAATAGGCATCCATTGAAATCTCTAAACACGTTTCCTCTAAGTGCCAGCCGTCTTCTGTAGATGGTAGGTTCAAAGACTAGTTCCAATCTCACTCCTAGCTAGTATTTTCACTGGCTACCTAGTGGTGGAAAGGTTTGAATCATCAGGGATCTAAGTAAAAGAAATGATGGACTATGTGATAACAAAATGCAAAGGAGGCTGATGAGAGATTTGCTCCCAAGGGAAACAGAAATATTAGGAAGACCAGAACGAGTCCTGGGTTTGCCTAAAGGTGTAAGGAGGCAAAAACTAGGTGCACTAGAGAATGGAAAAAGTACAGAAGACAAAGGACCCAGGAAAATAGAGATTAGCCGAAGAGCCATAAACGAATATGCAGAGATAAGACGGGATGCTCAGCGACAATAGGAAAAAGACGTAGCATCGAACGGCAAGTCTGACCCGAAGATGTTGTATAGCCACATTAGGAGGAAAACAACAGTCAAGGACCAGGTGATCAGGCTGAGGAAGGAAGGTGGAGGAGTTCACGAGAAACGACCAAAAGGTATGCGAGGACCTCATCATGAGATTTAAAGAAGTAGAGTATTTACAGTGGAAACAGGAAGAACTCTAGGAATTCAGAATAGGGAGATAAACCAACAAGTGCTGGTTGAAATACACACAACCGAGGAGAAGGTGAAGAAGCTGCTATGTGAACTTGATACCAGTCCTGCAGCTTGTCCAGATCCCTTTATAGTTCTTCCTGGTCCTCGTCCGATTGTATTCTTCTCATCAGCTTCACGTCATCTGCAAACAGGGACATTTCTGAATCTGTTCCTTCCGTCAGGTCGTTCACATATATCAGAACTAGCACCGGTCCTAGGAAAGACCCCTGTGGAACCCCACTTCTCAGAGGCGCCCACTTTGATACCTCGTCACGTACCATGACTCGCTGTTCTCTTCCCGATACGTGTTCCCTGATCCATTGCAGTGCCTACCCTGTTATCACTGCTTGGTCCCCCAGCTCTTGCACTAATCTCTTGTGTGGAATTGTGTCAAACACCTTCTTACAGTCCAAAAAAATGCAATCTACCCCCCTCCCTCTCTTGTCTTACTGCTGTCACCCTGTTAGGTTTGTGACGCAGGATTTCCCGTCCCTGAAACCGTACTGGCTGTTGTTAAGCTCATTCCTTTCTAGGTGCTCCACCACTCTTTTCCTAATAATCTTCTGCATGACCTTGCATGCTATACATGTCAGTGATACTGGTCTGTAGTTGAATACTTCGTGTCTGTCAGTTTTTTAAAATTTGTGGTACATTTTCTGTCTTCCATATTTCATGTAGTCACCTTATTTTGTTAGATATGTTGACGATTATCGTTAATAGTACACATAGCACCTCTGATCCCTCTCTCAGGACCCTTGGAGAGATGTTATCCGCCCCATCGCCTTTGAGATATCTAGCTCCCTTAGCAGCCTTTTCACTTCTTCCTCGGTTGTATGTATTGTGTCCAACACTTGATGGTGTACCCCACCTCTCCGCCTTTCTGGAGGCCCTTCTGTCTCCTCTGTGAACACTTCTTTGAATCTTATGTTGAGCTCCTCACATACTTCGCTGTCATTTTTTGTGATCTTCCCTCCTTCCTTCCTCAGCCTGATTACTTGGTCCTAGACTGTTGTTTTCCTCCTGATGTGGCTGTACCACAGCTTTGGGTTAGATTTGGCTTTCGCTACTATGTCACTCTAGTATTGACTTTGGGCCTCCCTTCTTACCTGTGCATATTCATTTCTGCCTCTACGACTGCTCTCCTTATTTTCCTGGGTCCTTTGCCTTCTATACTTCTTCCATTCCCTAGTGCACTTGGTTTTTGCCTCCCTACACCATTGGGTGAACCATGGGCTCATCTTGCCTTTTTCGTAATTCCTGTTATGCATGGGTACCTTCCTTGCATATTGTTGTCACATATTCCATCATCTCGTTTACTGACTTCCCTGCCAGCTCTCTGTCCCACTGAACCCAGTGCAGGAAGTCCTTCATGCCTGCGTATTCCCCTATCTTGTAGTTTGACTTCATTCGTCTTGCCCCTCCTGCTTACCTCTCCACTTGTAACTCTACTAAGTATTCGAACTCAGAACCACATGATCAGTGGCCCCAAGTGGTCTTTCATATGTGACGTCCTCAATATCTGCAACTCAAGGTGAATACGAGGCCCAGTCTCGCTGGTTCATCCTTTCCTCTCTCTCAGGTAGTGTCCCTTAGGTGCTGGTACATTACGTTTTCCAACACCACCTCCATCTTCTTAGCCCTCCACGTTTCTTGGCACCCAAGTGGCTCCAAGTTCTCCCAATCGATTTCCTTGTGGTTGAAGTCACCCATGATCAGTAGCTTTGCCCTGGTCGCATGAGCCCTTCTGGCCACTTCAGCCAGTATGTCAACCATCGCTCTATTACTCTCATCATACTCTTGCTTTCGCCTCCTGCTGTTCTGTGTGTGTGTGTGTGTGTGTGTGTGTGTGTGTGTGTGTGTGTGTGTGTGTGTGTGTGTGTGTGTCTGTGTCTGTCATGTCACAGTCCGTTGCAGAGACCACTAGCAGCATGGCCTACAAACGCTAACCTCATTTCAAGCTATGTTATTTGTCGCTCCAACTGTGACATCAACTGCTTGCTTTTATAACATATCTCTCCCAAGCTACAGTCTATTTTTATCTGATCTAGCTTTTAGTCCTGCAAGCTATGTTATTACACCTTTAAATCTCCATTAAACGAATATATATATATATATATATGCCGAATATATAAATAGCAACGCTCATTATATAGGACAAGTGAAAATTTGTGTATGCAATAATTTCGCCAAAATCATTCTGAATATATATTTGATATAGTATTATTGTAAATGTATTTATAAATTGTTCTTGTTATAATAAGGTTAGGTAAGTTTTCTAAGATTCTTTTGGTGCAAAATTAAAATTTTTTGCATTAACATTAATATATATATATAAGAGAAAATTTTTTTTTTTTTTTTGACCAGAGAGACATATATACTATATATATATATATATATATATATATATATATATATATATATATATATATATATATATATATATATATATAATATATATATATATATATATATATATATATATATATATATATATATATATATATATATATATATAGAGAGATGGACGAGCCTGCAATGTAAAGAACTGTATTGAGATTGAGGCTGAAGTATCATTCAAACTATTATGCTCGCGTACTCCTGGCCAAGTAATTACTAAATAAATATTGTTGAGAATCTTACTTTCTTTCACTCACTTTGCCTGGTGAGAAGCGGCTGATATTATGAAAAAAAATATACAATAATGATGAAAAATAATAATAATAATAATAATACTAATAATAATAATAATAATATTAATAATAAAGAAAAATAGCCTCTAGTTGCATCCTGTTCTGGTGGAAATTTATTCATCTGATTTCCTTTAATTCCTGAAATACTCCGTATTGTATGGATTTTCATAAAAATATGTCACTATTTTTAAATATATAACATTCTATTGTTTTTTTGAAAAGTGGACTATATTGTCTGAATTACGGTACAGAGTTTCAGCCTTTTTGCCTGGGCAAGTAACAAGACGAGGCAAGAGGGTACGATCCAGCACTGTTATTGAATCTCTTCTGGATCAAATCCCTCTCGAGAACCTTTGTCAATTTTGCTGCGGCTGGAGTGACGCTGATGAAATTGCATGCTATCTTTCATAAAAATTATATTGGTCAGTAGCAAAGCAAGTATGGTAGAAACACACTACGTGTAGAACGAACCTTTAGTTATACACACTGTATCGTTCCTAAGTGAGCTTTATCTTTTCCTTGTTAATGCTCTCTTTAGAGCCATATGATGTCTATAAATAAAGCTTAACTGTGAATATTGTATCTTTCTTCTCTATTTGTCGCCAGGTGTTGCCTCTCAAAAATCAAAGTTTAGGTGTTAATTTGTATGTCTTGATTTACTAACGGGATAAATAGTTCGAATTCGGGTGACCTTGATTAACATTAGTGAAATACCAACGGTTTTACCACTTTTTAAATAGAAAAACCAATAACTTTTCCATGTACTTCATTTTTCTGTTTATAAGTGACTAACATCTACGTACACAGTAACACCGTGAATCAAAAACTGAAATATTGAACAATATAGATTTCTCTGGTTGGGAGCTCTTGCTACATCATCGTCATTAATTATGAAGCTACTCTCACATCCTCGACTTTCAGGTGGTCTGAGAAGAGCAGATGATATTTACACAGTTCTGTCATTATTGACCCTTCATGGGGGAAAATAAGCAGTAATCGAAAAAGAAGAGCATTTGATTAATGAAATTGCAGGCATCGTGCAATTCCTTCGCCTAAACTTGATTACCATTTCTCCATGGTCTATATAACCCCTAATGATTTAGCGATTCCAGTGAATATAACAATAATAATGATATGGAATAATTAAGAGGTGTCTGTCAATGTAATCAGCGTCCTGAAACCCTATGCATTTAGATCACTTTTGTCACACCAACGATCATTCACCTTCATTGACTTAACTAAAGGTGCAGTGACATACCTTCAATTAATCTGAGCGCCTTCAATAGTTCATCTACTAAGACCTTCACAGGTAAGTATCCCATGATGCTATTTCAATTTCCTCCTTATGTTCTGACTTCACAAGCGATTTTTATATCAATTCACCGCGCAGAAACAAGCGGGTATATACAGAGAAAGATATCAGTGTTGCCGAGTGGTTAAGAGCGCTGCCTGGGAATCTTGTCTATTCCAGTAGCAGTATCGAGTCCTGCTGACTGCGATCTATCTCTGTATATACCCGCTTGTTTCTACGTGGTGCGGCGTTATAAAAAATCGCCTGTGAGGTCAGAACATACAAGAGGAGATTGAAATAGCTTGAATCCATGCTTGCTCACTGACGTGCCCGGGCTGGGAAAGAAACATGGCTTGTGAACCAGGCTGCCCAATCTATGTGGCATTTGTGAGGCCGAGTGGTTAACAGTGCTGCCTGGGAATCTTGTCCGTCCCAGTAGCAGTATCGACATGACAGCTGCTGTTGAAACATTTTTGGAAGACAGGACTACTGAAAATTTTGCAAAAATTGCTGGCTACACCTCATGGATGAGAAGAAACAGGCAAGGGCAAGGAGGAGGTATTGCTGTGTGCTTCTCTAGAAGTGTACATGCCCAGCTCATTGATGTTGACATCCCTTCAAGCTATAAATAAACAGTAATACTTCTGTACTGACATGTGCAGTGTACAGACCTCAGTGGCAAAATGCAGACCCCATCAACTTCCTAATGGAAATTGTGGACTCCCTTCTGCTCCAACACAAATATCAACATATTATAGTTGTTGGTGACCTCAACTAACATCTTATACAGAGAGATTTTGACAACCACCTACTCACTTCTCTGGCTCCTCCCTGGACCCAGTAGTGAGTGATCTGTCAGAAGGTATAGTCACCTGTCAGCCCCTCGGCATTTTCTTCTTAAATATTGTCGATTCTACTATATTCCTTTCAAGCCAGGAGGAACAAGGGAAGATGACTCTTGCTTCCCGCCAATTTACCGGGTTAATACATGCTCTAATATGATTGACAATCGCGTTCGACTCCTGTGCTATACATATCGAATAACGGTGCTGGGACATTCTCACCTCCAATGGTTTTCCCGTTTGTCCCAAATAGGAGAGACTGCAACCGCTGCAACCAACTCTGCATACACCATCAACACGTTGTTGTGGTGCATTCTTTATCAGGATGCTTTAAACAGTCCATGAATTTTTAAATACTACTTGTATATTAAATATTCTAAGAGCATTCGGCAGGATAGATAAATTCTCGTTATATAGGAAGACCAACACATTTTTGGTCTGAGGTGTTATCCTAGGTTCTGTTCTATAATAAGTTTTCTTAGCTGTCAGCAAGGCAGATTCCACAAATACTTTAGGATACCACATTCTGATGCCAATGTCAAATATTTTTCTAATTTCTTCATCTAGGAACTTCGGAATGCACACACTATAGGCTCTCAAAAACATAGTAAGAAATACACTCCTTTTGACTCTAGTCTCATGGTTGGAATAGCAGTGAATGTATGACCAAACATTGGTGGCCATCCTAAACATTGTAAAATTCAACTTTCTCTTAACCTGGTGTATCAGAGTCATCTTCCCTTGTTCCTCCTGGCTTGAAAGGAATATTGTAGAACCGGCAATTATTAAGCATGATAGGCAGTCATTATACACTATCAGTGACGGGCTGTTCAAATTAGATGAATTTTCAGTTGAGGCAATAGTACACAACCTAAATCTGGGCTTTTACATGAACGCATTAGACTGTCTTAAATGTAGTGCCACACCGAGGAATTAGGGCCTATTTTTCCTGCAGTTTCTGAAGGATGAACCAGAGTTTGTCTCAGAATTAAGTGGGTTGAATATCTTTGGCCGTCTTCCTCGTTATTACAGATACCTCCCTTTTAATGAGTTTATTTTAATGAGCCCCATTTCCTTTACATAGGTTTAAGAAGTCTACCCTCTAAATGTTACCGTTTTCTCGACACTTTAAATAGATGGACACATTGTCCTGTGGGAGGCTACCTAATGATTGCCAGTGACTTCTCTATCACTGACAACATAATTATACATGTAAAGTTATTGATGTCATATGACTGAATTTTCATTATTGCCACGTTAGTTTCACTTAGGTTATTACAATAATCTCTCCCACACAATACTGTATTATACTTCACCTCACCACACAATACTGTATTATACTTCACCCCACCACACAATACTGTATTATACTTCACCTCACCACACAATACTGTATTATACTTCACCTCACCACACAATACTGTATTATACTTCACCTCACCACACAATACTGTATTATACTTCACCTCACCACACAATACTGTATTATACTTCACCTAACCACACAATACTGTATTATACTTTACCCCACCACACAATACTGTATTATACTTCACCCCACCACACAATACTGTATTATACTTCACCTCACCACACAATACCGTATTATACTTCACCTCACCACACAATACCGTATTATACTTCACCTCACCACACAATACTGTATTATACTTTACCCCACCACACAATACTATATTATACTTCACCTCACCATACAATACTGTATTATACTTCACCTCACCACACAATACTGTATTATACTTCACCTCACCACACAATACTGTATTATACTTCACCTAACCACACAATACTGTATTATACTTTACCCCACCACACAATACTGTATTATACTTCACCCCACCACACAATACTGTATTATACTTCACCTCACCACACAATACTGTATTATACTTTACCCCACCACACAATACTATATTATACTTCACCTCACCATACAATACTGTATTATACTTCACCTCACCACACAATACTGTATTATACTTCACCTCACCACACAATACTGTATTATACTTCACCCCACCACACAATACTGTATTATACTTCACCTCACCATACAATACTGTATTATACTTCACCTCACCACACAATACTGTATTATACTTCACCTCACCACACAATACTGTATTATACTTCACCCCACCACACAATACTGTATTATACTTCACCTCACCACACACTGTTCCTAGCTCCGACTAACCCAACTGAAGTCTCCCATATTATCAACACACTAAAAAACAAGACAGGAGATTTAAATACCTTACCACCCTTTATATACAAAAAAGTGTCACAGGTGCTATCACCAATCATTGCAACACTCTTTAACAAATCCATTGAATCCTCCACCTTTCCTACATTTCTCAAAATAGCAAGGGTCACCCCGATCCATAAAGGAGGAGACCAAGCAGACTTGAATAATTATAGGCCAATATCCAACTTACACCCTCTCTCTAAAATCTTTGAAAAATTAATTCATAAGCGTGTCTATTCCTACCTCATCTCCCACAACATACTCAACCCCTGTCAATTTGGGTTCAGGTCTAATAAAAATACTAATGATGCTATTATACACATGCTAGAACATATTTACACTGCAATAGAGAAAAAAGAAGTCCCACTGGGGATCTTCATTGACTTACGTAAAGCTTTTGATACAGTTGACCATGACTTGCTCCACGTAAAATTGTCACACTATGGTATAAGAGGGCACTCCCTCAACTACCTCAAGTCTTACCTCAGCAACAGAAGCCAATATGTGTACACAAATGGAGCAAACTCTTCCGCACAGCCAATTACAGTTGGTGTCCCACGGGGAAGTGTCCTCATATACACAATACTGTGTTATACTTCACCTCACCACACAATACTGTGTTATACTTCACCTCACCACACAATACTGTGTTATACTTCACCTCACCACAAAATACTATATTATACTTCACCTCACCACACAATACTGTATTATACTTCACCTCACCTCACAATACTATATTATACTTCACCTCACCACACAATACTGTATTATACTTCACCTCACCACACAATACTATATTATACTTCACCTCACCACACAATACTATATTATACTCCACCCCACCACACAAAACTGTATTATATTTCACCCCTCCACACAATACTGTATTATACTTCACCTCACCACACAATACTGTATTATACTTCACCTCACCACACAATACTATATTATACTTCACCTCACCACACAATACTACATTATACTTCACCTCACCACACAATACTATATTATACTTCACCTCACCACACAATACTGTATTATACTTCACCTCACCTCACAATACTATATTATACTTCACCTCACCACACAATACTATATTATACTTCACCTCACCACACAATACTGTATTATACTTCACCTCACCACACAATACTGTATTATACTTCACCTCACCACACAATACTATATTATACTTCACCCCACCACACAATACTACATTATACTTCACCCCACCACACAATACTACATTATACTTCACCTCACCACACAATACTGTATTATACTTCACCCCACCACACAATACTGTATTATACTTCACCCCACCACACAATACTGTATTATACTTCACCCCACCACACAATACTGTATTATACTTCACCTCACCACACAATACTACATTATACTTCACCTCACCATACAATACTGTATTATACTTCACCTCACCACACAATACTGTATTATACTTCACCCCACCACACAATACTGTATTATACTTCACCCCACCACACAATACTACATTATACTTCACCCCACCACACAATACTACATTATACTTCACCCCACCACACAATACTACATTATACTTCACCTCACCACACAATACTATATTATACTTCACCTCACCACACAATACTACATTATTCTTCACCTCACCACACAATACTACATTATACTTCACCTGACCACACAATACTATATTATACTTCACCCCACCACACAATACTATATTATTCTTCACCTCACCACACAATACTATATTATACTTCACCTCACCACACAATACTATATTATTCTTCACCTCACCACACAATACTATATTATACTTCACCTCACCACACAATACTGTGTTATACTTCACCTCACCACACAATACTGTATTATACTTCACCTCACCACACAATACTATATTATACTTCACCTCACCACACAATACTATATTATACTTCACCTCACCACACAATACTATATTATACTTCACCTCACCACACAATACTGTGTTATACTTCACCTCACCACACAATACTGTATTATACTTCACCTCACCACACAATACTATATTATACTTCACCTCACCACACAATACTATATTATACTTCACCTCACCACACAATACTATATTATACTTCACCTCACCACACAATACTATATTATACTTCACCTCACCACACAATACTGTATTATACTTCACCTCACCACACAATACTGTATTATACTTCACCTCACCACACAATACTGTATTATACTTCACCTCACCACACAATACTATATTATACTTCACCCCACCACACAATACTATATTATTCTTCACCTCACCACACAATACTATATTATTCTTCACCTCACCACACAATACTATATTATACTTCACCTCACCACACAATACTGTATTATACTTCACCTCACCACACAATACTGTATTATACTTCACCCCACCACACAATACTATATTATTCTTCACCTCACCACACAATACTATATTATTCTTCACCTCACCACACAATACTGTATTATACTTCACCTCACCACACAATACTGTATTATACTTCACCTCACCACACAATACTATATTATACTTCACCTCACCACACAATACTGTATTATACTTCACCTCACCAAACAGTATTGGAGGTCATAAAATTCCTATGCAGCAAAATATAAGCGTGTGAATGTTATTTTTTTTTTTTTGCGTAAGATTCTATATGTACGTATGTGCGCTTTCAAATGTATATAGTTCATGGATATTCATGCATGCATTTATTTTTCTACACTTGTATCCCGATATGAATATGGGTGAATGAGAATTTAGTATACATTTGCTTTTGTTTAAAATTGATATACACTTTTGCATATGTACATAAATAAGTGTGCATATACATTATATATATAATATATATATATATATATATATATATATATATATATATATATATATATATATATATATATATATATATGTCGTGCAGAATATGTAAAACTGGTCAATTAACAAGAACTCATTTAAAATTAAGTCCTTTCTGAAATTTTCTCTTATACTTTTAAAGATATATTTTTTTCATCAAGGTTAATTTAAAAATTTATAATTTTGGACCAAAAGAATCTTAGAAAACTTACCTAACCTTATTATAACAAGTGTAATTTATTATAGCCCAACCCAACTAAATATATTTTAAATACGTTTACAAAAATTTAGTACTAAACAATCACAATCAAATATATTTTTTTCGTTAGGTTCAGAATGGTTTTGGCGAAATTATTGCATACACAAATTTTCACTTGTCCTATTTGACAAGATGAGCGTTGCTATTTAAGCCAAGATGGCAAGTTCTGCCTATTCGGCACGACATATATATATAAATATATATATATATATATATATATATATATATATATATATATATATATATATATATATATATATATATATATATATAAATGTATATCTATATATTATATATATATATATATATATATATATATATATATATATATATATATATATATATATATATATATATATATATATATATATATATCATATATATCATATATATAATATATATATATATATATATATATATAATATATATATATATATATATATGTATATATATATGTCGTGCCGAGTAGGCAGAACTTGCGATCTTGGCTTAAATAGCAACGCTCATCTTGCCATATAGGACAAGTGAAAATTTGTGTATGCAATAATTTCGCCAAAATCATTCTGAACCTAAGGAAAAAAATATATTTGATTGTGTTTGTTTAGTACTAAATTATTGTAAACGTATTTAAAATATATTTAGTTGGGTTAGGCTAAAATAAATTGCTCTTGTTATAATAAGGTTAGGTAAGTCTTCTAAGATTCTTTTGGTCCAAAATTATAAATTTTTACATTAACATTCATGAAAAAAATATATCTTTAAACGTATAAGAGAAAATTTCAGAAAGGACTTAATTTTAAATGAGTTCTTGCTAATTGACCAGTTTTACGTATTCGGCACGACATATATATATATATATATATATGTATATATATATATATGTATATATATATATATATATATATATGTATATATATATATATATATATATATATGTCGTGCCTAATGGGCATAACTTGCTATATTGGCTTAAATAGCAACGCTCATCTTGCCATATAGGACAAGTGAAAATTTGTGTATGCAATAATTTAGCCAAAATCATTCTGAACCTAACGAAAAAAATATATTTCACTAAGTGTGTTTAGTATTAAATTATTGTAAACAAATCTAAAATATATTTAGTTGGGTTAGGCCAAAATAAATTGTTCTTGTTACAATAAGGTTAGGTAGGTTTTCTAAGATTCTTTTGGTGCAAAATTAAAAATTTTTACGTTAATATTAATGAAAAAAATATATCTTTAAACGTATAAGAGAAAATTTCAGAAAGGACTTAATTTTAAATAAGTTCTTGCTAATTGACCAGTTTTACGTATTCGGCACGACATATATATATATATATATATATATATATATATATATATATATATATATATATATATATATATATATATATATATATATATATATATATATATATATATATATATATATATATATATATATATATATATATATATATATATATATATATATATATATATATATATATATATATATATAATATATATATATATATATATATATATATATATATATATATATATATATATATATATATATATATATATATATATATATATATATATATATATATATATATATATATATATATATATTCATATAAGAACGATGGAACACTGCAGGAGGACTACTGGCCCATGCGAGGCAGGTCCAAGTCTCCTACCGGCTTAAGCCAATGCACCCAACCTAGTCAGGTCAGGTCACATTGACTTAAGGGAGGAACACGGCAACCGACCTGGTAGCACAAGCTATCAGGTCCAACTCACACCCACCCACATCCACTCATGTATTTATCCAACCTATTTTTAAAGCTACACAACGTTCTGGCCTCTATAACTGTACTCGGGAGTTTGTTCCACTCATCCACAACTCTATTACCAAACCAGTACTCTCCTATATCCTTCCTGAATCTGAATTTTTCCAACTTAAAACCATTGCTGCGAGTCCTGTCTAGGCTAGATATTTTCAGCGCACTATTTACATCCCCTTTATTTATTCCTGTCTTCCATTTATACACCTCAATCATATCACCCCTAATTCTACGTCTTTCTAGAGAGTGCAGATTCAGGGCCCTTAGTCTATCCTCATAGGGAAGGTTTCTGATACATGGGATCAACTTTGTCATCCTCCTTTGTACATTTTCCAGAGGATTTATATCCATTCTGTAATACGGTGACCAAAACTGTGCAGCATATTCTAAATGAGGCCTAACCAAGGATGTATAGAGTTGAAGAACAACCTGAGGACTCCTATTATTAATGCTTCTTGATATGAAGCCAAGGATTCTATTAGCTTTACTGCGAACACTTATGCACTGTTGTCTTGGTTTCAGATTACTGCTAACCAGAACTCCTAAATCTTTTTCGCATTCCGTAATGTTAAGATCTACATTATTTAGTTTATATGTGGCATGGTTATTGTCCTGTCCAACATTTAGAACTTTTCATTTGTCTATATTAAACTGCATCTGCCACTTCTCCGACCACTGCATTAGTCTATTCAAATCTTCCTGGAGTGCTCTAATGTCCTCGTCAAAATTAATTCGACGGCCTATTTTGGTGTCATCGGCAAACTTGCTGATGTCGGTCTTTATGCCCTCATCTACGTCGTTTATGTAGATTGTGAACAGCAAGGGGCCCAACACTGACCCGTGTGGAACACCGCTTATGACGCTTCCCCACTCTGATTTCTCCCCATTTATGCAAACTCTCTGCTGCCTATTTGTCAACCATGCCACTAACCAGGAAAAAATTTCTCCTCCTATTCCATGTGCCTTAATTTTCCTCAATAGTCTCTGATGTGGGACCCTGTCAAAAGCCTTACTGAAGTCCATATACACAATATCATATTCATTACCATGATATACCTCCTCAAATACCTTAGTGAAAAAAGTTAATAAATTCGTAAGGCAGGAACGCCCCTTTGTAAAACCATGCTGAGATTCTTTAATTAATTTATGCTTTTCAAGGTGACTACGAACTGCCTCGGCAATTATTGATTCCATAAATTTACCCACTATGGAGGTTAGGCTTATTTGCCATTTTCCACTTATCTGGCACCATTCCAGTTTGTAGTGTTAACATGACTTAAGAAATCGTAATGACACGATTGCAAATAAACCATACCCCCGGCCGGGATTGAACCCGCGGTCATAGAGTCTCAAAACTCCAGCCCGTCGCGCTAACCACTAGACCAGCTAGCCACAATAAGATTCATCCAACTAGGTATATTTCTACACCATAGGAAGGTTAGCACAGGCACCTCTGTGACCACAAATGCAAGTTTTTACAGACGAATCTCCAGCTGGAGATTCGTTTGCTAAGCTCCTCTTTACATTCCTTTAGAACCCTTGCATACAGTTCATCAGGGCCTGGGGATTTGTTAGGTTTTAATTTATCTATTTGCCTAAGGACCATGTCACTTGTGACCCTAATCGTGCACAGTTTATTATCGTCCTGTTCTACATAATTTATCATTTCTGGAATATCGCTGTTATCCTCCTGTGTGAAAACTGAGAGGAAGTATGTGTTAAAAATTCTACACATTTCCTTATCACTGTCCGTGAGCTGACCCGAGGAACTTTTGAGTGGGCCTATCTTGTCCCTGATCTTACTTCCGTATACTTGAAAGAATCCTTTTGGGTTAGTCTTCGATTCTCTTGCAACTTTAACCTCATAATCTCTTTTTGCTTTTCTAATTCCCTTTTTTATTTCTCTCTTTAACTGAATATATCGATTTCTTAATTGCCCCTCTCCTCTTTTGATTTGCCTATATATGCCTCTCTTTTGACCAATCAGATATTTTAATCTATTGTTCATCCATTTAGGATCATTTTTGTTTAATCTGATTTCCCTATTTGGAACATAATTTGACTGAGCAGCTAGAACTATGCCCTGGAAAGCGTCATATCGGCAACCATCACCACCTACCTGACCTTTAGTCAGGTCATTCCAGTTCAGCCCATCTAAGTAATTTTTCAGTCCTATGAAATCAGCCAAGCGAAAGTCAGGGACAGAGACTTGATTGCCATTATTAGGGGAATTCCATGATATATTAAAACTGAGTGATTTGTGATCACTTTCCCCAAGCTCATCATTAACCTCAAGGTTATTAATTAGTGTTTACCTACTGGCAAGAACCAAGTCAAGGAGGTTATTTCCCCTAGTTGGCTCTGTCACAAACTGTTTTAAAAAACAATCCAGGATCGTGTCAAGAAAGTCACCTGACTCTAAATTTCCTGTCAAATTGCTCCAGTCAATCTGTCTGTAGTTGAAATCTCCCATTAGAACAACATTTTCGTATGTAGATGCCTTACGAATTTCGTCCCATAGAAGTTTACTGCACTCCCTATCAAGATTTGGGGCCCTGTAAATCACACCCAAAATTAGTTTTTCTCGGCCCTCGAGAAGCTGTAACCAAACAGATTCAGTGGCTGACGCTTCTAATTTTATATCTTGTCTAACACAACAATTTAAATTGTCTCTGACATACATTGCTACTCCACCACCCTTCCTGTTGACCCTGTCAGTGTGGAATAATTTATAGCCTTGTATGTGACATTCAGAGGGTATCTCTCTATCTTTCAGATTGAGCCAGGTCTCTGTTATAGCAATAATATCTGTTTCCTGCACTTGCAATTAATCTTAGCTCATCTATCTTATTTCTTACACTCCTACTATTAGTATAGTAAACCTTAAGGGAGCTAGTCCCTTGCTGCCCTCTGCTGTCCCCCTTTGTTTGCTGACCTGATCTATTGTCTTTATTTATAACTTCATGCTGAATGCCTTTAATACATTTACTGTTTCCAACCCTAGTGTTGCAACCTGCTTATTTCCCACACACACCCATACCTCTATCTTCTATCAGTTTAAAATCATAGGCATTTCACCAATGGCCTTCTCAATTGGGTTTGCAAGTGCTACCACCCCAGCCCCAGAGAGATGTACTCCATCCCTTGCATACATATCATGTTTGCCATAAAAGATGTTCCAGTTGTCAATGAATGGGATTGCAAGTTCCTTGCAGTATCTGTCTAGCCAGCAATTTACACCAATTGCCCTAGACAACCATTCATTTCCTACTCCCCTTCTAGGCAAGATGCTACATATGATTGGGACCCCTCCCTTAGACTTAATGAAATCTATAGCTGACCTGTACTTATCTAGCAGCTCTTCTCTCCTACCCTTCCCAATATCATTTCCACCAGCACTGAGACAGATAATGGGCTTGTTCCCATTACCTGACATGATATTATCGAGCCTGTTAACTATGTCCCCAACACCAGCTCCAGGGAAGCACACTCTATCTCTCATCTTCTTATTCCTATTACAAAAAGCACGGTCAATATATCTTACCTGAGAGTCACCAACCACAATAATGTGCTTATCTCTGTTAGCAGGGGCAGTAGTACCCTTACCTTCACTGGCCATTGAAGTACATTCATCCTGAAGAACAGAGAAGCGATTTCCTACCTTTAGATCTTCACTCTTAACTTTCCTTATTCTGATGCTCCTCCCATTACTGGTTACCACTCGCCACTTGTAGCAGGTGCTGGACTGCACCTCACTGCTGGTAGCCGTTACTACCTCCCCACCTACAGCCTCCTCACAGCGAGAGACAGACTGCACCTCACTGCTAGAAGCCTCATTCCCCACAACTCCAGCCACCTCACACTCTCGCCCAGACCCACTGAGGGAGACCTTCAGCCTCCTAATCTCCTCCTGGAGAAGCAAGACCTCCTCCTTCAACTCTCTAACCTCAATTTTTAAAACACTGCAGAAGCAAGCCATGCTTTGTAACCGTCCACGCTAATCCCCAAAGCAGCTCAGGGTCTGTGACCTCACCACTGACAGTTCAGATGTCACTCCGAACAGCAAATATCCCAAAACCCTCCTTTTTTGTCGGATTATTAACCCTTGAGGATAATCCTATTTCAGGGCATAGAAATGTAACTAAAGATGCTGAAGTAATGAAATACAACCCACCACAGGGAAGTATCCTCAGTCCCACCTCTTCAACATATAATCAATGCTTTATTAAACTCTATGCCTAAGCAATCTAATCAATATATCAGTTATATGATTAACTTTGTTGGTGATATATGATTTCCACCACCAGAGATGCAAACACTTTGTAGGGGACCCACAGACGTGATCTGTGCCTCACCTGCCCTCGTTCTTATATATATATATATATATATATATATATATATATATATATATATATATATATATATATATATATATATATATATATATAAATATATATATAATATATGATAATGTGTGAGTGTGGTGAAAGTGTTGAATGATAATGAAAGTATTTTCTTTTTGGGGATTTTCTTTCTTTTTTGGGTCACCCTGCCTCGGTGGGAGACGACCAACTTGTTGAAATATATATATATATATATATATATATATATATATATATATATATATATATATATATATATATATATATATATATATGTCGTGCCGAATATGTAAAACTGGCCAATTAGCAAGAACTCATTTAAGATTAAGTCCTTTCTAAAATTTTCTCTTATACGTTTAAAAATATATTTTTTTCATTGATATTAATGTAAAAATTATTAATTTTGCAACAAAAGAATCTTAGAAAACTTACCTAACCTTATTATAACAAGAGCAATTTATTTTAGCCTACCCCAACTAAATATATTTTAGATTTGTTTACAGTAATTTAATACTAAACAAGCACAATGAAACATATTTTTTTCTTTAGCTTAAGAATGATTTTGGCGAAATTATTGCATACACAAATTTTCGCTTGTCCTATATGGCAAGATGAGCGTTGCTGTTTAAGCCAAGATCGCAAGTTCTGCCTATTCGGCACGACTTATATATATATGCAAACAATCGTAGACGGGTGATCTTAACTATGCAGGACAAGCCACTGGGGAAAGGGGTGGAAATCTTTAACTCAAGTACTTTCACACTTCTCAGTGCTTCATCAGGAGCTGTGCAATGTTGCAATGGAGGAACCCAGGAGAGAGGTCTCAGAGTAGCGTAGGTGTCACCGTCCACGGTTACCTTCAGACTGGGTTAGTGATTGGTGCCAACCCCACCCTATCATCATCCCCCTACTCCCCATATTGGGTAGGAGGGTTATGAGATGTCAGGTAAGAAATTTTAAGATATAAAAAGCCAGCCCTAAGCTTTTTCTAATCGTTTATAACAGGCATGTGGTTTGAGAAATTAAGTTTCTCGTTAGATACTGTAGACATGGATTGTTATTATTCTGTGACCTTTTTAAATAATGAAAGGAATACAATGTGCTCTTTGTCCGTTTAAATGTTCTGCTCTGAGGTACTCGAATGTTCTACCGATGTATTCAGAAGTATCTCTTCCTAAATACTGACTATTTTTCTCAGGTCGGTTAATATGCCATACATAGGAATCTTCTATGCCTATCCGATAATATTTCTATGATCTAAATTCTACTAATACCCTTAAACCTCTCCTTACGTTATCTCGTTATCTTGTGTGCTTGTCACTGTATGGCACATTAACAGCTACAGGCGTTATATAACCATCACAACTGACGTGGTGTGAAGGTTTGGTGCGTAGACACTGGTCGGGCGTCATCAATCCATCAACCCACCTGGCATAATGAAGTCCTGTGATTTTGTACAGCATTGTTGTTTAAGATTATATACAATGGACTTTACTAAATAATTATCGAGCTTGTATAACCCATAATTTGAGTTGAATACTTTATTCTTTTCATGTTTCAAGAGAGAAGATTTAATTATGTTTCTTTCCATGACAGAACTGTTTGGTACTATAATCTGCGCAGCATCCCACCCCGGTGGGTGATTACATGCATTAACGTGGTTAAAGATAGCATTCGACTCCTGCCCTACCCTGACTGAGCATTTATGCTGCGCTATTCTGTTTGCCAGAAATTTACCTGTTTGACCGATATATGAGAGAGGACACTGAGTACATAGGACCTTGTAAACCCCACCGACTTTGTTGGATATTTTAACCAACCTTTGTTTCACTGTCCCCGTGTTTTAGAAAGCCAGGTTTATATTGATCTTTTTTAATGCCTCACACAGGCAAGCCAGATACTCATTGTATGGTAAAACTAGTACATTTTTCTTGGCCATCACTTCTCTAGGTTCAGTCCTGTAGAAAGTCTTTTTTTGCTGACATTAGTGCCTTCTCGACAAAATCCTTAGAATATCTTAGTTTTGTGGCTATGTTGAATATCTTGCTGATTTCGTCCTCTAGGCACTCTGGACTGCAGATACGCAATGCTCTCAAGAACATTGTGAGGCACACAATCCTTTTTACCCTGGTTTCCTGGTTGGAATAGTAGTGAATGTATGACGACACATTGGTGGACTTCTTATAAACTGTGAATTTGAATTTTCTATCGATCCGATGGATTAAAACATCTAGGAACAGCAAAGTACTATTTATTTCATGTTCTGTGATGAACGTAATGGAAGGTACTAAGCCATTGAGTCTGGGAAGAAACTCGTCAATGTTGTGATCATTAGGCCACAGGCAGAGAACATCATCTACGTATCTGAACCAACTAGCTTTATCTGGGAGAATGTCTTTATGAAGTCTTCTCTCATAGAATTCCATATACACGTTTCTGAGTAAGGGCTTGTTTTTGAGCATATAATTTCCCTTCAAACTCGAATTTGCAGTCAATAACAAAAAGTTTTATCAATTCAATTATTGTTTTCGTGGTGATGGGCATGGGGAAGATTTCTAGTTCCTCTTCGAGGTACGAAAGCAAGTTAGGGACAGGGACCTTGGTGGACAGAGCTCTGACATCAAAGCTGTATTCTTTTCTTTCATTATTTGTAAAGGCCACACAGAATAATAGCAATCCATGTCTACAGTATCTATAGAGAAACTTATTTTCCCAAACCAAACGACCCGTTATAAACGACTAGAAAAAGCTTAGGGCTGGCTTTTTATATCTTATAATTTCATACCTGACATCTCAGAAACCCCCCTACCCCATATGGGGAGTAGGGGGATGGTGGTAGGGTGGGGTTGGCACTGATCACTAACCCAGTCTAAAGGTAACCGTGGACGGTGACACCTACGCTACTCTGAGACCTCTTTCCCTGGGTTGCTCCATTGCAACATTGCACAGCTCCTGATGACGTACTGAGAAGTGTGAAAGTACTTGAGCTAAAAATTGCCATCCCCATGGCCTGTCCTGCATATATATATATATATATATATATATATATATATATATATATATATATATATATATATATATATATATATATATATATATATATATATATATGCACACACACACCCTGGTGTAAAGAACAATAGGAAGAACCACAGCACACATGGCCAGAAATATGATCTGTTGTTTATGTGGGAGAAACTTGCTAAGGAAGTTGAGGGGCCTTAACTCTGAAGTACATTGAAGAAAATTTCACATATCACGTGCAATGTTTGATTCAGCCACGACCTTCCAGAGGAAAGATGTTTCTGGCTTTGTCCTAGAGCGATGGAAAGCTGGTCAAGCTTAATGGAAGCATTGAAAATGGAAAACCTAGAAAATGAAAGCAGTTTGTTTCCTAAGCAGCGTGTCATATATATATATATATATATATATATATATATATATATATATATATATATATATATATATATATATATATATATATATATATATACCAATAACAACGCTGCACTAGCCAAGGACTCGAACCCATGCTGCTTTGGCCTGCCTGATGGTGGGCGAAAACACATGACACCCTTGTCCACTGGAGCATGTGATCCTTAAGAGTAGCGCATCCAGCGGCACTGAATGTTGTACTCGCTAGTGCAGTGTTGTTATTGGCCACTTTATCCACTAGAATATGATATATCCAGCGGCATATGTTGTATATATATATATATATATATATATATATATATATATATATATATATATATATATATATATATATATATATATATATATATATATGCAAGGAATTCGCAGGAGCAGGCGAAATATACACAAACACTGATCTCTGGCTGAAGGAGACTCGAACCTACGAACCTTGGGACAAGGTATGCAGTGCTTTACCAATCTACCCACACTGGACAATACCTTGGCGTGTAGCTAGCGCTACACGTTTGATCCAAGGGAGCCAGCTTTCAGGGAGAAGGCTTACAGCTTTTCATCTCATCCCCTGCATGCATCAGCCTTCCTAGAGATATTGTCCAGTGTGGGTAGATTGGTAAAGCACTGCGTACCTTGTCCCAAGGTTCGTAGGTTCGAGTCTCCTTCAGCCAGAGATCAGTGTTTGTGTATATTTCGCCTGCTCTTGCGAATTCCTTGCATTGTTAATATCTCTAGGAAGGGTGATGCATGTAGGCATGAGACGAAAAGCTGTAAGCCTTCTCCCTGAAAGCTGGCTGCCTTGGATCAAACGTGTAGCGCTAGCTACACGCCAAGGTATTGTCCAGTGTGGGTAGATTGGTAAAGCACTGCGTACCTTGTCCCAAGGTTCGTAGGTTCGAGTCTCCTTCAGCCAGAGATCAGTGATATATATATATATATATATATATATATATATATATATATATATATATATATATATATATATATATATAAAGAGTGGGTAAAAGCGGGTGGGAACAAGGAGAGCGGGGGGGAGGGGGATAAAGGTAGGGCCCAAGGAGATGTATTAAGGGTGGAGTCAGTTACGTGGTGCAGGACAGAAGGCAAAAATAAGGGTACATGACATTTAGAAGAAGGAAAGGGAGGATGAGACGTCTATAACATGAATACAAGGAAAAAACCGGGGGAATATGCTTAGAGGAAAGAAAACAAGATAATGTAGATTACTTGGCAGGGAGCAAGAATGGGTCAAATTCAGTAATTGTAGGCAGTCAAATATTATATTAAAGGAATGTACCTACATAGGAGAAAATGCTGGTATAAATACACCAGAAAATTTTCAAACATAAGTAAGGGGAAGTGTCGCTTTAAAAGAGAATGCAGGCACTTCCATCCGGTGATGTGCACAGCTTCAAGAGAATGTTATGACCTCACCTATAAAGGCCGCTACGTGAAAGGAACGAGGCGCTTCAGTGAAAACAGGGAAATGAAAAACAAACAGCATTCTTTTTTAAACCAAGAGAAATGCTTGGACCCAAGAAAGATACCAACATGAGAAATACGATAGATGGGACAGAGAGGTGCCCAACAGTGGGACAAACCAAGCTAGTCATCCACTCAACAGGATCAAATATACAACAGACAAATGAACAATAAAGCAGGAGTATCTACAACAGCGGCCTTTCCAGATACATCACAAGTGGTACTAATAAAACTCACACCAAACCAAAATGTCCCAAATGGTAAATCCTGCTTCCTTTTTGCAAACATTAAGGGTTTGAAATCTAATAAAGACAACAAAGTAATATTACTGGACTCCTCTCAGAACTAAATACTACATTTGTAGTATTTACAGAAACATATGCAAGGGATATTTTGCACTGAGAGATAAACATAAAGAATCTTTAACATGAAAAGATGTGACAGAATTAATATTACACAGGGTGGGACTATGTGAAAGATATTTTCCATTGCTCAGAATTGCTGAATTTATCGAATGATGCAGTAAAATTCTAGATATTAATGTTGAAAATAGAACTCTGGTAATCATCCTAGTATACAAACCACCGTTATAAACGGCTGAGGAATTCAAAGATCAGATAAGGGAGATAGCTGTTTCATAGGCTAGAAAATCCCACGCCCAGCATAAACCTCATTGTATATTTAAATCTCCCACATGTAAATTGGAAGATAGCTCATCACAACATTAAACCAGAAATAATCCCTGGCTCAACCTGTACATGCCAGGGAACTTATGAGACTTTGTGAAAAGCTCACAATGAACCAACAGATAAGTGATCCCACTAGAAATGAAAATGCACTGGGTTAATATTCACAAACAACGAAGAACTAATCAGAGACAAAACAATAAAAAAAATGTCCTCTGACCACAATATTGAAACAAACAAATATGAACTCAGGGTCAAGGAATTACACCACAAATGTAAGAGAAGCAATGTTCTGTAAGTTTAATTTTTAACAACCATAAAATTGACTGGAACAAAATTAGCCAAGAAGTATTTCATATATCCAGGGAAATAGACTTGAACAATAAATCCTCACCAGTGCCTAGAGAAACTGAACACAGAAGCATACAAGATTCGTATTAAAGATGAGCCATTGAGGAATAACCAGATCAGATATAGAAAGAAAGCGTAGATGGAACAAAATAAAACGGGTTACAGAATTCTTAAAAAACACAAATATTTTGTAACGTAGGAAAGAGAGTAATCTCAGTAGCGTCAGGTTGATTTCCCTTAACCTCTTCAGGACTAGTCTTCTTGCAAACTTTTGCACTTTCTCTAATTTCTTGACGTGCTTGACCAGGTATAGGTTCCATACTGTTGCTGCACTCCATCGTGGGCTTGACGTACACGATGTACAGTGTCATGAATGACTTCTTACATAAATGTCGAAATGCTGTTTTCAGGATTCTCAAGTGTCCATTTGCTGCAACAATTATTTGAGTGATGTGTGCCTCAAGGGTTGCAGCCTCTGGCCCCCGAACATGTACCCCGTCTGCGGTCTTCTTTTTCCTTGCCCAAGCTTCCTCGTCCGCTTGTATTCTCCGCATTACCTTCACGTCATCTGTGTGTGTGTACTCACCTATTTGTAGTTGCAGGGATCGATTCACAGCTCCTGGCCCCGCTTCTTAGATATGTGTGTGTGTGTGTTGTACTCACCTAGTTGTGGTTGCAGGGGTCGATTCACAGCTGACCCCACCTCTTCACTGGCCGCTACTGAGTCACTCTTTCTGCTCTATGAGCTTTATCATACCTCTTCCTAAAGCTATGTATGGATCCTGCCTCCACTTCATCGTCTCTCAAACTATTCCACTTCATGACCACTCTGTGACTGAAGAAATACCTTCTAATATCCCTGTGATTCATCTGTGTCTTCAACTTCAAACTGTGTCCCCTTGTTGCTGTATCCCATCTCTGGAACATTCTGCCTCTATCCACCTTGTCGATTCCTCGCAGTATTTTATATGTCGTTACCATGTCGCCCCTATCTCTCCTGTCCTTCAGTGTCGTCAGGTCGATTTCCCTTAATCTCTCCTCGTAGGACATACCCCGTAGCTCCGGGATTAGTCTAGTTGCAAACCTTTGCACTTTCTCTAGTTTCCTTACGTGCTTGGCTAGGTGTGGGTTCCAAACTGGTGCTGCATACTCCAATATGGGCCTAACGTACACAGTGTACAGAGTCCTGAGCAATTCCTTATTAAGATGTCGGAATGCTGTTCTGAGGTTTGCTAGGCGCCCATATGCTGCAGCAGTTATTTGGTTGATGTGTGGGTCAGATGTGCCCGGTGTTATACTCACCCTAGGATCCTTTTCCTTGAGTGAGGTTTGTAGTCTCTGGTCTCCCTAGACTGTACTCCGTCTGTGGTCTTCTTTGCTCTTCCCCAATCTTCATGGCTTTGCACTTTGTGTGGTTAAACTCCAGGAGCCAGTTGCTGGACTAGGCCTGTAGCCTGTCAAGATCCCTTTTTAGTTCTGCCTGGTCCTCGTCCGATAAAATTCTTCTCATCAACTTCACATCATCTACAAACAGGGACACTTCGGAGTCTATTTCTTCCGTCATGTCGTTCACAAATACCAGAAACAGCACCGGTCCTAGGACTGACCCCTGTGGAACCCCGCTCATCACAGGCGCCCACTCTGACACCTCGCCACGTACCATGACTCGCTGTTGTCTTCCTGACAGGTATTCCCTGATTATAATTTGCCTGATTATAAATTCATTAATTATAATTGTTTTAATTTTCTACTGGCCCCGCCTCCTAGACTACTTTGACTGGCATCGCTGACTTCTGGCCTCCTCGGCTCAGATGGTCAGCGTCAACGCGGCCTGGTAGATGACCTGATCAACCAAGCTGTTGATACTAGTTGCAAGAAGTCAACTGAAAGCACTACAGCCCGGCCGATCTGGCATCGCCCGTGAAACCTGTCCCGTTCTCTCTTGAAGACAGCATGGATTCCGCTGGCAATTCCACCAATGCATGAAGGGAAGACGTTGAAAAGTCTCGGCCTCCTCAGACTTATTGAGTTGTCCCCTTAGTGAACTAGTCAAACCCCTGCTTTTCATTAGGTACACTTTACATCATTTGCCAAACCTCCCACGACTTGAGACATAAATGGGACCAGTCCCTCTAGAATTTTCCAGCTGCAGATCATAATGTACACGTCTCGCCCACATTCCAAGGAGCACAGTTCGAGACTCTCCAATCGTTACCAGCAGTTTAGGTGCTCAGATGAATTCATGTGACCAGTGAAGGTTCTCTGTGTACTCCCTAAGACTGCAGTTTTATCTCGCTATAAAGCAATTTTATCTCTCTATCAAGGCTGGAGGACAGCAGTACTCCAGCCTTTACAGCGAGAACAAGAGACTGGAAGAACCATCATTGACTTGGCAACCCTTGTTTGGAAGATTCTAATTATCCAGTCTATCACATTCCTTGTGGTTGTGATACTGACACTGTTGCGAACTTTGAAGGTGAGATCATATGAAAATTACTTTAGATAAGAGATAAGATTTCGTTCGGATTTTTAACCCCGGAGGGTTAGCCACCCAGGATAACCCAAGAAAGTCAGTGCGTCATCGAGGACTGTCTAACTTATTTCCATTGGGGTCCTTAATCTTGTCCCCCAGGATGCGACCCACACCAGTCGACTAACACCCAGGTACCTATTTGCTGCTAGGTGAACAGGACAACAGGTGTAAGGAAACGTGTCGAAATGTTTCCACCCGCAGGGAATCGAACCCGGGCCCTCCGTGTATGAAGCGGGAGCTTTAGCCACCAGGCCACCGGGCCACCTTTAAGATCTCTCAAATCAGTTTCACATACTACTGAGTGTCAATTACGAGCGCAAACACCCTGTTTACGTCAACTCGGAGGCCTGCAGCGTCTTTCTCTATGTCTTATATGAAAATGAGAAAGCAACAGGGGAAAGCACTGTGCCTCGGGTGACGGACCCCATCACCATGGTACCATTCGGCTTCCATGGTTATGTAGGTAAAATGTCGATAAAATTTCCGAGCCTCGTTCATTCTGACAATCTTAAATCTAGTTAATGGCTCACTGAATGTGTGTGTGTGTGTGTGTGTGTGTGTGTGTGTGTGTGTATGTGTGTGTGTGTGTGTGTGTGTGTGTGTGTGTGTGTATGTGTGTTTTTTTTATGGTGTGTGTATGGTGTGGGTGTGTGTGTGTACTCACCTAGTTGTACTCACCTAGTTGAGGTTGCGGGGGTCGAGTCCGAGCTCCTGGCCCCGCCTCTTCACTGATCGCTACTAGGTCACTCTCCCTGAACCGTGAGCTTTATCATACCTGTGATTAAAGCTATGTATGGATCCTGCCTCCACTACATCGCTTCCCAAACTATTCCACTTACTGACTACTCTGTGTGTGTGTGTGTGTGTGTACTCACCTATTTGTACTCACCTATTTGTGGTTGCAGGGGTCGAGTCATAGCTCCTGGCCCCGCCTCTTCACTGATTGCTACTAGGTCCTCTCTCTCCCTGCTCCATGAGCTTTATCATACCTCGCCTTAAAACTATGTATGGTTCCCGCCTCCACTACTTCACTTTCTAGGCTATTCCACGGCTTGACTACTCTATGACTGAAGAAATACTTCCTAACATCCCTTTGATTCATCTGAGTCTTCAACTTCCAATTGTTACCTCTTGTGTCTGTGTCCCATCTCTGGAACATCCCGTCTTTGTCTACCTCGTGTATTCCGCGCAGTATTTTATATGTCGTTATCATGTCTCCCCTGACCCTCCTTGCCTCCAGTGTCGTCAGGCCGATTTCCCTCAACCTTTCTTCGTAGGACAATCCCCGTAGCTCTGGGACTAGTCTTGTTGCAAACCTTTGCACTTTCTCTAATTTCTTGACGTGCTTGACTAGGTGTGGATTCCAAACTGGTGCTGCATACTCCAGTATGGGCCTGACGTAAATGATATACAGAGTCTTGAACGAATCCTTACAGAGGTATCGGAACGCTATCCGTAGGTTTGCCAGGCGCCCGTATGCTGCAGCAGTTATCTGATTGATGTGCGCCTCGGGAGATATGCTCGGTGTTATACTCACCCCCAGATCTTTTTCCTTGAGTGAGGTTTGCAGACTTTGGCCGTCTAAACATTATTGTGTCTGCGGTCTTCTTTGCCCTTCCCCAATCTTCATGACTTTGCATTTGGCAGGGTTAAACTCAAGGAGCCAGTTGCTGGACCAGGCCTGTAGCCTGTCCAGGTCTCTTTGTAGTCCTGCCTGATCCTCATCCGATTTGATTTTTCTCATTAACTTCACATCGTCCGCAAACAAGGACACTTCTGAGTCTATCCCATCCGTTATGTCATTCACATATACCAAGAACAGCACAGGTCCTAGGACTGACCCCTGTGGAAACTCGCTTGTCATAGGCGCCCACTCTGACACCTCGTCACGTACCATGACTCGTTGTTGCCTCCCTGTCAGGTATTCTCTGATCCATTGCAGTGCCTTTCCTGTTATGTGTGCCTGATCCGCTAGCTTTTGCAGTAACCTTTTGTGAGGAACTGTGTCGAAGGCCTTCTTGCAGTGTGTGTGTGTGTGTACTCACCTAGTTGTACTCACCTAGTTGAGGTTGTGGGGGTCGAGTCCGAGCTCCTGGCCCCGCCTCTTCACTGATCGCTACTAGGTCACTCTCCCTGAGCCGTGAGCTTTATCATACCTCTGCTTAAAGCTATGTGTGTGTGTGTGTGTGTGTGTGTGTGTGTGTGTGTGTGTGTGTGTGTGTGTGTGTGTGTGTGTGTGTGTGTGTGTGTGTGTGTGTGTGTGTGTGTGTGTGTATGTGTGTGTGTGTGTGTGTGTGTGTGTGTGTGTGTGTGTGTGTGTGTTTGTGTTTGTGTTTGTTTGTGTGTGTGTGTGTGTGTGTGTGTGTGTGTGTGTGTGTGTGTGTGTGTTGTGTGTGTGTGCGTGGTTGTGTATGTTGTGCTCACCGAATTGTGGTTGCAGGTGTCGATTCCCAGCTCCTGATCCCGCCTCTTCACTTTTCGCTACTAGGTCACTCTCCCTGCTCCATGAGCTTTATCAAACCTCTTCTTAAAGCTAAGTATAGATCCTGCCTCCGCTACATCACTTTCCAGACTATTCCACTTGCTGACTACTCTAACATCCCTGTGACTAATATCCCTGAGACTCGTCTGGGTCTTCAACTTCCAAATATGATTCCTTCTTGTTTTTTTCTATTTCTGGAACATCCTGTCTCTGTCCACCTTGTCGATTCCTCTCAGTCTTTTGTATGTCGTTATCATAACCCTCCCTTTCTCTCTCTCTCTCTCTCTCTCTCTCTCTCTCTCTCTCTCTCTCTCTCTCTCTCTCTCTCTCTCTCTCTCTCTCTCTCTCTCTCTCTCTGTCCTCCAGTGTCGTCAGATCGATTTCCCTTAACCTCTCCTCGTTGGACATGCCCCTTAGCTCCGGTACTAGTCTCGTTGCAAGCCTTTGCACTTTCTCTATTACTTGACGTGCTTGGCCAGGTTTGGGTTCCAAATTGGTGCTGCCATACTCGAATATGGGCCTGACGTACACGGTGTACAGGGTCCTGAACGATTCCTTGCTGAGATGTCGAAATATTCTTAGATTTGCTAGGCGCCCATATGCTGCTTTCGGTAGATTTGTTGAAGATTGTTATTAGCGGTATACAGGGCCCCTGCTCCCTCTCTCAGAACTCATGGAGAGACGTTGTAGGGCCCTATCGTCTTTGAGGTACCTAGCTCGCTTAGCAGCCTCTTCACTTCGTCCACAGTTGTATGTATTGTGTCCAGCTCTTGGTGGTGTACCCCACCTCTCCGTCTTTCTGGAGTCCCGTCTGTCTCCTCTGTGAATAATTCTTGAATCTCATGTTGAGCTCCTCACATATCCCGGTCGTTTCATGTGTGTGTGTACTCGTCTATTTGTACTCACCTATTTGTGGTTGCAGGGGTCGAGTCTTAGCTCCTGGCCCCGCCTCTTCACCGGTTGCTACTTGGCCCTCTCTCTCCCCGCTCCATGAGCTTTATCAAACCTCGTCTTAAAACTCTGTGTGTGTGTGTGTGTGTGTGTGTACTCACCTAGTTGTACTCACCTAGTTGAGGTTGCGGGGGTCGAGTCCGAGCTCCTGGCCCCGCCTCTTCACTGATCGCTACTAGGTCACTCTCCCTGAGCCGTGAGCTTTATCGTGTGTGTGTGTGTGTGTGTGTGTGTGTGTGTGTGTGTGTGTGTGTGTGTGTGTGTGTGTGTGTGTGCTCACCTATTTGTACTCACCTATTTGTGGTTGTAGGGGTCGATCCTTAGCTCCTGGCCCCGCCTCTTCACCGGTTGCTACTGGGCCCTCTCTCTCCCCGCTCCATGAGCTTTATCAAACCTCGTCTTAAAACTATGTATGGTTCCTGCCTCCACTACATCACTTTCTAGGCTATTCCATTGCCTGACTACTCTATGACTGAAGAAATACTTCCTAATATCTCTCTGACTCATCTGTGTCTTCAACTTCCAATTGTGACCTCTTGTTTCTGTGTCCCCTCCCTGGAACATCCTGTCTTTGTCCACCTTGTCTAATCTGTGCATTATTTTATATGTCGTTATCATGTCTTCCCTGACCCTCCTGGCCTATAGTGTCGTCAGGCCGATTTCCCTTAACTTTTCTTCATAGGACATTCCCCTTAGCTCTGGAACTAAACTTGTCGCAAACCTTTGCACTTTCTCTAGTTTCTTGACGTGCTTTATCAAGTGCGGGTTCCAAACAGGTGCTGCATACTCCAGTATGGGCCTGACATACACAGTGTACAGTGTCTTGAACTATTCCTTATTAAGGTATCGGAACGCTGTTCTTAGGTTTGCAGGCGCCCATATGCTGCAGCAGTTACCTGGTTGATGTGTGCTTCCGGAGACATGTTCGGTGTTATACTCACTCCAAGATCTTTCTCCTTGAGTAAGGTTTGCAGTCTTTGGCCACCTAGCCTATACTCTGTCTGCGGTCTTCTGTGCGCTTCCCCTATCTTCATGACTTTGCATTTGGCAGGATTAAATTCGAGAAGCCAGTTGCTTGACCAGGTGTCCAGTCTGTCCAGGTCTCTTTGAAGTCCTGCCCGGTCCTCGTCTGATTTAATTCTCCTCATTAACTTCACATCGTCTGCGAACAGGGACACTTCTGAGTCTAACCCTTCCATCATGTCGTTCACATATACCAAAAATAACACTGGTCCTAGGACCGACCCCTGTGGGACCCCGCTCGTCACAGGTGCCCACTGTGATACATCATTATGTACCATGACTCGTTGTTGCCTCCCTGTCAGGTATTCTCTGATCCATTGCAGTGCCCTTCCTGTTATATGCGCCTGATCCTCTAGCTTCTGCACTAATCTCTTGTGAGGAACTGTGTCAAAGGCCTTCTTGCAGTCCAAGAAGATGCAATCAACCCACCCCTCTCTCTCATGTCTTACTTCTGTTACTTTATCATAAAACTCCAGAAGGTTTGTGACACGGAATTTTCCTTCCATGAATCCATGCTGGTTGGCTTTTATATTCTTGTTCCGTTCAAGGTGCTCCACCACTCTCCTCCTGATAATCTTCTCCATAACTTTGCATACTATACACGTCAGTGACACAGGTCTATAGTTTAGTGCTACTTTTCTGTCTCCTTTTTTAAAAATGGGAACTACATTTGCTGTCTTCCATACCTCAGGTAGTTGCCCAGTTTCCAGGGACGTGTTGAAGATTGTGGTAAGTGGCACACACAACATATTCGCTTCCTCTCTAAGGATCCACGGGGAGATGTTGTCCGGTCCCATTGCCTTTGAGGTATCGATGTCCCTTAGCAGTTTCTTCACCTCCTCCTCATCTGTAAGTATGTCATGCAACACTTGTTGGTATATTCCTTGCTGGTGTCCTCATCTGGTCTGTCCCCCGAGAGGCCTTCCGGTCTCCACTGTAAATACTTCCTTAAATCTCATGTTGAGTTCCTCACATACCTCTTGATCGTTTCTTGTGAGTTCTCCATCTTCTTTCCTCAGCCTTATCACCTGGTCTTTGACTGTTGTCTTCCTACTAATGTGGCTATACAGCAGTTTCAGGTCAGATTTGACTTTCGATGCTATGTCTTTTCGTACTGTCGCTGGGCCTCCCTCCTTATCTGTGCATACTCATTTCTGGCTCTTCTACTAATCTCCTTATTTTCCTGGGTCCTTTGCTTCCTGTACCTTTTCCAATCTCTGGTGCACTTAGTTTTTGCCTTCCTACACCTTCGGGTAAACCAAGGACTCGCTTTGTTCTTCCTATTATTTCTGTTTCCCTTGGGAACAAACCTTTCCTCTGCCTCCTTGCACTTTGTTGCTACATATTCCATCATCTCGTTTACTGATTTTCCTACCAGTTCTCTGTCTCAATGAACCTCCTGCAGGACGTTCCTCATACCTGTGTAGTCCCCCCTTTTGTAGTTTGGCTTTTCTCATTCAATTCCTGTTACCTTCACCACTTGTATCTTTACTATATAATCAAAACTCAGAACCACATGATCGCTAGCTCCAAGGGACCTCTCGTAAGTGATGTCCTCAGTGTCTGAACTGCTCAGGGTGAACACAAGATCCAGTGTTGCTGGCTCATCCTCCCCTCTCTCTCTGGTAGTGTCCCTGACATGTTGATGCATGAGGTTTTCAAGGACCACATCCATCACCTTGGCTCTCCATGTTTTGGGACCCCCATGTGGCTCCAGGTTTTCCCAATCGATCTCCCTGTGGTTGAAATCGCCCATTACCAGTGACTTTGCTCTGCTCAAGTGAGCTCTTCTTGCTGCCTCAGCCAGTGTGTCCACCATTGCCCTGTTGTTTTCTTCGTACTCCTCTCTTGGCCTCCTGCAGTTCTGTGGTGGGTTATACATCACTCCAATGACTACTTTATGTTCTCCAGACTAAATTGTACCTACTATGTAGTCTCTTTCTAAAATCACGTCCATGCCTTCCATTTCCTCAAATCCTCATCAGTTTTTTTATGAGCGGTGCAATCCCTCCTCCCCCTCTACTCCTATCTTTTCTCAGGAACTGATATCCCGGTGGGAAGATTGGGTCTGTTATTGTCTCAGCGAGTTTTGGTTCTGTGACTGCTATGATGTCTGGGGATTTCTCACTGATTCTTTCGTGCCACTCCTCATGTTTCTTTGTTATTCCATCCGTGTTTGTGTACGAAACTTTCAGCTTCTTTTCTATCACTGCGGTCCTGCAAGAATATTGGGGTTGGGGAGTGAGAGCCTTTGTGGGGGCCTATGGGAGGCTGTGGTGTAGGCGGGGTTTGTGATGATGGGGGTGGGGTCAGAATACCCATAAGGGAGAGCTGTTGGGGTGAGGTTTGTGATGTGGGTGTTGCTGGAAGAGGGAACAGTGAGTGGGTTGTGGTTTGGGTTGCTCAGCTGCATTGGGATTGTTGCGGTTGGAGTCTTTTGGTGGGAGATTCTGCGGGATGTGTTTGCCCTTCCTCCTCTGTCTGGGTCCTGCTCATCTTCATCATTGCCTCTCGTTTCTCCTTGCGTCTCTGTACCCTCTCTTTCAGTATAGTCCTTTCTTCTTGTGTTCTGTCGCGATCGAGGTATACTCTCTGGTACCCCTGCTTGTCCCTCAGTCGTGCTTTCTCTTGCAGAATCCTGGTTCGAACTGATTCTTCCTTGAAAATTAATTTGACAGGCCGTATCCTTCCACTCGCAAACCACCCAATTCTCCGAAAATTTGTCACTTGGGTCATATTGCCCTCTCCTATTTTTTTCATGATGCCTTCAGTCATTTTTTCCTCCTCCTGTTTTATTTCTTCGAAGTTGTCCCCCTTGGCTTCTTGGAGCCCATAGATAAAAACTGACCTCTCCCTTTCCTCCTCCCACTGAGTCTCCATTTGCATCCTCTGAGGTGTTTTATTTCCTTCCATTGAAATGTTCTTGCCTTCTGTCCCTGCCCTATTTGAAACTTCTATTCTCAGGGAACTGTCTTTCATGATCAGCTGTTCATTGCTACCGCAGTTGGCTGTTAGAGTCTCTACATATAACATACCTTCATTGTCTTCGGACCTGTCATTTGATCTTAGTGTGCTCCTCGTCTTTTCCCTGGCCCCATGTGGGTCTGATAGGGCCTTCGCATACAGCATATCTCCTTTGTTTCTTACCCTCCCCTTGTCTGTGCCTGACATAGAATTTCCTGTTGTTGGACCTGAATTGTCATTTGTTTCTCTAAACTGTTTTAGGTTTTTCAGTTTCTCTTCTAAGCACTGTATCCTAGTTTCTGCTGCTAAGACCTGTAGCTCCCACTTCCTGCACTCTTCAGCTATCCTCTCCTCCACTATCTTGCTAAGCTCTTCTATCTTCCTTCCCCACTCTTCCTCCCTTTTCTGGAGCTCTAACTCCCAATCTTTCCTCGCTGGTTCATCCACCAGATCTCTGGTTTTCCGTCCTTTAGGGCCACCCATTTTTTTTATTACCACAGAAAGAAGCTTATGTATTTTACCACAGAGAGAAGTTTGTGTGTTTTCAGGGTGTGTGTGTGGGGGGGAGGGACAAGGTTAGAGGAGAGAGAGAGAAAATAAGAGGGGGAAGGCTAGAGGAGGGAGAGAGTAAGAGGGGGAGAGTGAAAGGGTAGAAAGTGGGAGAGAGAGGAGGGATGATGGGGGTGAGGGATAAGACTAATGGGGGAGAGAGATAAATGAGAGGGGAGAGAGAAAGGGTTGAGAGAGGGAGAGAGAAAGAGAGACAGAGAGAGAGGGAGAGAAGAGGGTGAGGGAAAAGGCTATAAGGGGGAGAAATGCGAGGGAGGGGGAGAGAGAAGGATAGAAAGAGGGGGAGAGAAGGCTAAAGAGGAGGGCGAAAGAGGGAGTGGGAGAGGGGGGTGGGGAATGCGGTCAAATTCCTAGGGTCAGCTGTGTGAATGAGTGGGTGTGTGTGTGTACTCATCTAGTTGTGGTTTCAGGGGTCGAGACTCAGCTCCTGGCCCCGAGTGTGTGTGTGTGTGTGTGTGTGTGTGTGTGTGTGTGCGTGCGCGCATGTGTGCGTGAGCACGTCAGTTGTTTATGTGTTCCAGAAATACACCTCACCTCTGTGTATCCATAATACTAATAAAATACCATTAATACTGAGACTAATTCTAATAATTATAATACTAGTGTGTGTTAAAGAGTCTTTCTTTCGCGCAGTTGTGTACTACCCTATACTACATGCGTACCCAATACTTGCTTCTCAGATTGCACTGTCTTTGTGTCTTAAAACCTTATCTCTTAAAACTGTTGTCAGGGCTGTAGTCCTATTAGCCCCAACTTACTCCTCCTGCCTATTCCTTGCTCCTACAAATTTTATCTTCCTACTACTGCTAGGTGTTGTGTGAATGATAATCGCTCTGGAGCAGGGTTTGTGATAGCCAGCTACCAGTGATCGTAGGGCCGGCTCTACCACCCAAACAACCCCCAACCACAAACATATGATTTGTACGTTACAACTCAGAGGGGACATCTATCCAGATGCCTGCTGTACGATGCTCGCTGTACGATGACTCTCGTGCTCCTGGCCCTTCCGCCTCCGACCTCTTCAATTATTCTATTCTTATTGCCTGTTTGAGTCCTCATTTACCACACTTATCACTTGTATATTGCTACTTTTATAATTTACATTTCACTTTGGGTAAGTACGCTTCTTATTTGTATGACGCCCAACCTGTTATAGCTGCGCTACTTCCTCAGGCCTACTGCTGCCACCTTCTCTGGATATATATATTTATATATATGTATGTATATATATATTTCCCCTTCCTGGCTAGCTTGTTCACACTCGCTGTATGCTACCTCACAGTTTCTCGTTAACCATCCTCTCTTAATTCTTTTTTGATCTTTTGTCTTTAGTCACTCGCTTTGTACTTTGTATATTTGTAACTGTGGCAACAAGTGCCAACTAGGCCTCTAACGAAATGGCACTTTGAAATTTTGTTGTATAATTTCAGGCTTTCTCTCGCCTTTTCTTTATTTTTTTTAACTAATAACTTTGGTTATCACTTGTAGAGTTGTTCAGTGACGTTGTCACTAACACTGGTTACTTCTAGCTGCTAAAGCACGCCCTAAAAACACTAAGATTCTCGGAGCCTGGCGCTTGTGACACACTACACTGTGTGTGTGTGTGTGTGTGTGTGTGTGTGTGTGTGTGTGTGTGTGTGTGTGTGTGTGTGTGTGTATTCATCTATTTGTAATCTCCTATTTGCGGTTGCAGGGGTTAAGTCATTTTCTCCTGGCGCTGCCTCTTCACTAATTTCTACTAGGTCCTCTCTTTCCCTACTCCACGAGCTTTATAAAACCTCGTCTTAAAACTATGTATGCTTCCTGCCTCCACTACGTCACTTTCTAGACTATTCCACTCCCTGACAACTGACTAAAGAAATACTTCCTAACATCCCTTTGACTCATCTGATTCTTCAACTTCCAATTATGGCCCCTTGTGTCTGTCCTGTCTCTGGAACATCCTGTCTCTGTCCACCTTATCAATTCCTCGCAGTAATTTTATATGTCGTTATCATGTCTCCTGTAACCCTTCTGTCCTCCAGTGTCGTCAGGCTGAGTTCCCTTAGCCTTGCTTCGTCGGACATTCCCCTTAACGCTGGGAATAGTCTTGTTGCAAACCTTTGAACTTTCTCTCATTTCTTGACGTGCTTGACCAGGTGTGGGTTCCAAAATGATGCTGCATACTCCAATATGGGCCTGACGTACGCTTCATTACTGAGGTATTGGAACGCTATTGTTACGTTTGCCAGGTGCCCATCTCCTGCAGCAGTCATCTGGTTGATGTGCGCCTCAGGAGATGTTCTCGGTATTATACTCACCCCATGATCTGTCTGCGGTCTTCTTTGCCCTTCCCCGATCTTCATGACTTTGCATTTTGCAGAGTTAAATTCGAGAAGCCAGTTTCTGGACCAGGTTTGAAGAGTGTCCAAGTCTCTTCGTAATCATGCCTGATCCTCATTCAATTTAGTTCTCCTTATTAACTTCACATCGTCAGCAAACAGGGACACTTCTGAGACTATGCCTTCCGTCATATCATTCATACATACCAAAAACAGTACTAGTCCTAGGACTGACCCTTGTGGAACCCCGCTCGTCACAGGGGCCCACTCTGACCCTTCGTCACATACCATGACTCATTGTTCCTTCCCTGTTAGGTATTCTCTGATCCATTGCAGTGCTTTTCACCTTATGCGTGCCTGATCCTCTAGCCTTTCCACTAATCTCTTGTGAGGAGCTGTGTCGAAGGCCTTCTTGCAGTCCAACAAAATGCAACCTACCCACCTCTCTCTCCCTCTCTCTCCAGTAGGTTTGTGACACAGGATTTCCCTTCCCTGAAACAGTGCTGGTTGTTGTTTATAGGCTTGTTCCTTTCTAGGTGCTCCACCACTCTTGTGATAATCTTCTCCATAGCTTTACATACTTTATATACACGTCAGTCGCACTAGTTTATAGTTTAATGTCTCGTGTCTGTCTCCTTTCTTAAAAATTTAGACTACATTTGCCGTCTTTCATACGTCGGATAGTTGCCCAGTTTCAATGGAAGTGTTGAAGACTGTTGTTAGTGGTACACACAGCGTCTCTGCTCCCTCTTTAAGGACCCACAGAGAGATGTCCGGTTCCTTTGCCTTTGAGGTATCAGGTACACTTAGCAGCTTCTTCACCTCCTCCTTGGTTGCGTGTATTTCATCCAGCACTTGTTTGTATCCTTTGTTGGTGTACCTCCCTATTCTGACTTCCCGGACTCCTGTCTGTCTCAACTGAAAATACATCCTTAAATGTCATGTTGAGCTCTTCACATACTTGTTGGTCATTTCTTGTGAGCTGCCCTCCTTCCTTCCTCAACCTGATTATCTGGTCCTTGACAACTTCGGGACAGACTTAACTTTCAATGCTATGTCGTTTTCGTATTGTCACTGGGCCTCCCTCCTTATCTGTGCATACTCGCTTCTGGTTCTTAGAATAATCTCTTTATTTTCCTGGGTCATTTGTCTTCTGTACTTCTTCCGTACTCTATTGCATTTAGATTTGCCTCCCTACACTTTTGGGTGAACCAAGGGCTCGCTCTGGTCTTCCCATTATTTCTGTTGCCCTTGGGAACAAACCTCTCCTCTGCCTCCTTGCATTTTGTCACGTAGTCAATTTCGTTTATTGATTTTCATACCAGTTCTCTTTCCCGCTGAATCTTTTGCAAGAAGTCCCTCATGCCTGCGTAGTCTCCCCTTTTGAGTGTGTGTGGGTGGGTTGGTCTGTGTGTGTGTGTGGATGGGTTGGTTTGTGTTTGTTTGTGGGCGGGACTGTGTGTACTCACCTAATTGTGGTTGCAGGGGTCGAGACTCAGCTCCTGTGTGTGTGTGTGTGTGTGTGTGTGTGTGTGTGTGTGTGTGTGTGTGTGTGTGTGTGTGTGAGTGTGTGTGTGTGTGTGTGTGTGTGGGTGGGCCTGTGTGTGTGTGTGTGTGTGTGTGTGTGTGTGTGTGTGTGTGTGTGTGTGTGTGTGTGTGTGTGTGTGTGTGGGTTGGTCTGTGTGTGTGTGTGTGGGTGGGTGGGCCTGTGTGTGTGGGTGGGTTCATCTGTGTGTGTGTGTTGGTCTGTGTGTGTGTGTGGGTGGGTGGGCCTGTGTGTGTGTGTGTGGGTGGATTGGTCTGTGTGTGTGTGTGGGTGGGTGGGTTGGTCTGTGTGTGTGTGTGGGCCTGTGTGTGTATGTGGGTGGGTGGGCCTGTGTGTGTGTGTGTGTGTGTGTGTGGGTGGATTGGCCTGTATATGTGTGTGTGGGTGGGTGGGCCTGTGTTAGTTACCATTTTGTCCTAGGCACATGTCGATTAGACACTAGGCCTGGTGTGTGTGTGTGTGTGTGTGTGTGTGTGTGTGTGTGTGTGTGTGTGTGTGTGTGTGTGTGTGTGTGTGTGTGTGTGTGTGTGTGTGTGTGTGTGTGTGTGTGTGCCCACCTAGTTGTACTCACCTAGTTGAGGTTGCAGGGGTCGAGTCCAAGCTCCTGGCCCCGCCTCTTCACTGGTCGCTACTAGGTCACTCTCCCTGAACCATGAGCTTTATCGTAACTCTGCTTAAAGCTATGTATGGATCCTGACTCCACTACATCACTTGCTAGACTATTCCACTTCATAACTCTGATACTAAAGAAATACTTCCTAACATCCCTGTGACTCGTCTGAGTCTTCAGCTTCCAATTGTGACCCCTTGTTTCTGTGTCCCAAATCTGGAACATTCTGCCTCAATCCACCTTATCTATTCCATGCAGTATTTTGTATGTCGCTATCATGTCTTCCCTGACCCTCCTGTCTTCCAGTGTCGTCAGGCCGATTTTCCTCAGCCTTTCTCTGTAGGACATTCCAATGAGCTCCGTAACTAAACTTGTTGCAAATCTTTGCAGTTTTTCTAATTTCTTGATGTGCTTGACCAGGTATGGGTTCCAGACTGGTGCTGCATACTCCAGTATGGATCTGACATACACAGTGTGCAGTGTCTTGAACGATTCCTTACTAAGGCATCAGAACGCTATTCTCAGGTTTGCCAGTCGCCCATATGCTGCAGCAGTTATCTGGTTGATGAGTGTTTCCAGAGACGTGCTCGGTGTTATGCTCACCCCAAGATCTTTCTCCTTGAGTGAGGTTTGCAGTCTTTGGCCACCTAAACTTTACTATGTCTGTGGTCTTTTTTGCCCTTTACCAATCTTCATGACTTTGCATTTGGCGGGGTTGAATTCGAGAAGCCAGTTGCTGGAGCAGGTGTTCATCCTGTCTCTTTGTAGTACTGTCTATTCCTCAGCGTCAGGGGACAGTGTCAGCGTGCCTCGTTGTGCTCCGGGTTTTTCTGGTGTTTTCACGGTGGCTCTTACGTGCTAGAACTTTAATTTGTGTCATCAATCCTATACGATACATCCCTCTAGCGCCTGGAACCAATCTTGGGCGGAAAACATTATATACTGAGTCAAAAAAGGAGAATTAGTGTGCACTACCTAGCAGCGTTTACTGCCAGAGGGGAATCATAGGCCTGTGTCCCGTGTGAAAAAAATAATAATAATTGATCTTTGTGTCAGAGGAAAGAAAGTCTCCCTGAAAACATTGAGTATACATAGTGTATAGTGTATACTACAGTGGCTCCCTAGTATATTGATGATAAAGGCTAAAGTGTCATTTGAAAACAGGTGAATTTGTAAATGAAGTGATAAGCCTATAGAGGCAGGTGCCAGAAGTCGCCAGAAACTTACCACAGTGGTCAGCTGTTTTTAATAATCTTCCTGGCCTGCTAGTGTACTCGCATATAATCTAGTGATACCAGTGAATAGCAGAATACAGTGTTGTAGTAGCAACTAACCAGTATTATAATGGTACTTAGTGGAGTGGAGTGACTTTCATTAGTTTCTTTTTTCTTGAAATACCAGACATATACTGTGAATTTCATATAACCTGTAGTTACCAGCGGTCGCAATATACACAACGAGAAGCAATTATTACTACAGAAAAAGCGTCCTTCCTCCAAAATTTGCACCAGTCAACTATAGTGATAATATAGCATTTATTGTGGTGGAGACGGAAAAAAAAATAGAAAAGCTAGATACAGCGATTGATAAACAAGGGTGGAGGCCGACCGTTCGTCATTGTAGGAGTGCCAGCAGTCACCGGCTCTTCAACACGCAAGTTATACTTTGTATTAATCAAATCACATATTACTCGGGTAGATAATTTCCAGTAGATCCTTCATGTGTTAGCTCAAATCACCGACCAGTATGGTTTAAATAAGTGACCCACTGATCAGATCAGATAGACTGGTCCGAACCCTTGACTGGTCCGAACCCTTGACTGGTCCGAACCCTGGACTGGTTTCAAACGGTTTCGTTGTGCACTACCTAGCAGGTTATTAATAGAATATTCAAGAGGTTGCTAGTAGAATTGCAGTAAATCAGCCATTCAAATCATTATGAAGCTGTGTGTAGTCTGTGGTCAGTCAAACAAACGGGCTTCCACATGCATAAATTGTCATTTTTGTGGAAATTGGTGTCACGCCCCTTGTGCAGATATCCAAGAACTAGCTACAAGCAGTATTAAAACAGGGAAGTGTTTTTGGGTATGCCCAAATGAGATAAATCTGTGGACTAAAATCACAAGGGTATTAAAAGAGGTCAACATCAAAGCTGCTTTCATAGAAAACCTGGAAGCTTTCTACAACAGATGGGAACAAAAAAAGTCTGGGCTGAATGGTACTGCCCTTGATACTGGCCATGTAGTCAGAAACTGTAAGGCTGGAAATGATGTCCTGGTAGTCAGTAAATGGGGGGCTGATAGTGCTGTCCTGGGAGACAGTAATGGGGAAGCTGGAGGTGCTGTCCTGGGAGACAGTAATGGTGAAGCTGGAGATGCTGTCCTGGGAGATTTTGGAGATTTTGTCCAGGTAGTCGGGAATTATACGCAGGAAGGAATACATATAAATGACCTCATAGGGGACACGAGCCATAGTAGGGAAACAAGTGTAGTCAAAGATAAGATAAAACCAATATTGCAAACTAGAAATACCGCAGGAAATAGCAAACAAGAGGACTCCACTAGCAATAGTGAGGATATATTACCAAAAACAACTGGTGGGAGCTCCATTGTTGGTGCTAGGGAGGATAGAAGTAAGACAGGGAAACATGCACCAACAGGGAATACAGTCACAGAAACCCAAGGCAAACGGAAACCAAGCCTGTGCACATACTATGCACTCGGTATCTGCTGGCATGGGAAATCTGGAAAAACAGATGGGACGTGCAACTATGACCACCCTAGAAAATGCCATGCCCATATGACAACAGGAAAATGCAAACTCCCTTCCTGTAAGCTTTTTCACCCTGAACTGTGTACCTCTTCAGTACAGGAAAGACTGTGCTATAACTTAAATTGCCAGGCATACCATCTAAAGGGGACAAAAAGATACAAAACATCCAGGCCATGGGAATACCTGGGTAGCCACAGCCACTCAAGAGGGAGAGGTTTTTTAGTGCCAGGAAGGAAAAAAAACTGGCAGGAAATGGCAGAAATCGTACACCAAATCCAGTCATTCCTGGAGTGGAACCACAGTCGATGACCTCCACTCCAAACCAACAGATACAGATACTAATGCCGGAAAAAAAATCCCCCCCCCCAGTACCAACAATACCACCAGTCCGATAACATTCTTCTTTGCAAATATACAGGGTCTAAAGCCAGCAACAAACAACAAAATACCTTTCATCCGTGGACTGCTTGCAGAGGCAAAGGCAATGTTCGCGGCTTTCACTGAGACCCACATAAAGGATCACTTGGACAACGAAATATGGATCCCAGGTTACAACCTATACAGATGTGACAGAGTGAACAGGCAAAAGGAGGGGGTTGGCCTGTACATTGCAGAGTCACTTGTTTGCACAGAACTGCTAAATGCCTCAAATGATGTAGTGGAAGTTTTAGCAGTAAAGGTCGAGAACCAAAACCTAGTCATTGTGGTAGTCTACAAGCCTCCAGATGCAACATCCCAGCAATTCCAGGAACAGCTGTTAAAAATTGACCACTGTCTGGAAAACCTTCCAGCTCCTGCACCCAACATCTTGCTCCTCGGGGATTTCAACTTAAGGCACCTAAAATGGAGGAATATAGCAAATAATATTGTTGCAGTAATAACACCAGGAGGCAGCTCTGATGAAAACTCACACTCACGCGAGCTTTTAAATCTCTGCACAAAATTCAATTTAAATCAGCAAATAATAGAGCCTACTAGACTGGAGAATACACTAGACCTCATCTTCACTAACAATGATGATCTGATAAGAAATGTCACCATATCAAAAACAATATACTCAGATCACAACATAATTGAGGTTCAGTCATGTATGTGCGGAGCCCCAGACCGACATAATGAGATTAGTCACGAGGGAGCATTCACCAAATTCAACTTCAATAACAAAAACATAAAGTGGGACCAAGTAAACCAAGTCCTAACCGATATAAGCTGGGAAGATATACTAAGCAACACAGACCCCAACTTATGCCTAGATGTATGCACAAGGCTTATTCCTCTAAGAAAAAGGAGGAGTAGATGTAAAACAGAAAGAGACAGGCGCTCCCTTTACAGGCGACGGAAAAGAATAACAGAGCGGCTAAAAGAGGTCAATATATCTGAAATGCGTGGGGAGACACTGGTCAGAGAAATAGCAAGCATCGAACTTAAGCTAAAAGAATCCTTTAGGAGTCAGGAATCGCGGGAAGAACTAAAAGCCATAAATGAAATCGAAAGAAACCCAAAGTATTTCTTCTCCTATGCCAAATCAATATCGAGAACAACGTCCAGTATTGGGCCCCTACTTAAACAAGATGGGTCCTACACAGATGACAGCAAGGAAATGAGTGAGCTACTCAAGTCCCAATATGACTCAGTTTTTAGCAAGCCGCTAACCAGACTGAGAGTCGAAGATCAAAATGAATTTTTTATGAGAGAGCCACAAAATTTGATTAACACAAGCCTATCCGATGTTATCCTGACGCCAAATGACTTCGAACAGGCGATAAATGACATGCCCTTGCACTCTGCCCCAGGGCCAGACTCATGGAACTCTGTGTTCATCAAGAACTGCAAGAAGCCCCTATCACGAGCCTTTTCCATCCTATGGAGAGGGAGCATGGACACGGGGGTCGTCCCACAGTTACTAAAAACAACAGACATAGCCCCACTCCACAAAGGGGGCAGTAAAGCAACAGCAAAGAACTACAGACCAATAGCACTAACATCCCATATCATAAAAATCTTTGAGAGGGTCCTAAGAAGCAAGATCACCACCCATCTAGAAACCCATCAGTTACACAACCCAGGGCAACATGGGTTTAGAACAGGTCGCTCCTGTCTGTCTCAACTATTGGATCACTACGACAAGGTCCTAAATGCACTAGAAGACAAAAAGAATGCAGATGTAATATATACAGACTTTGCAAAAGCCTTCGACAAGTGTGACCATTACGTAATAGCGCACAAAATGCGTGCTAAAGGAATAACAGGAAAAGGCGGTCGATGGATCTATAATTTCCTCACTAACAGAACACAGAGAGTAGTCGTCAACAGAGTAAAGTCCGAGGCAGCTACGGTGAAAAGCTCTGTTCCACAAGGCACAGTACTCGCTCCCATCTTGTTCCTCATCCTCATATCCGACATAGACAAGGATGTCAGCCACAGCACCGTGTCTTCCTTTGCAGATGACACCCGAATCTGCATGACAGTGTCTTCCATTGCAGACACTGCAAAGCTCCAGGCGGACATCAACCAAATCTTTCAGTGGGCTGCAGAAAACAATATGAAGTTCAACGATGAGAAATTTCAATTACTCAGATATGGTAAACATGAGGAAATTAAATCTTCATCAGAGTACAAAACAAATTCTGGCCACAAAATAGAGCGAAACACCAACGTCAAAGACCTGGGAGTGATCATGTCGGAGGATCTCACCTTCAAGGACCATAACATTGTATCAATCGCATCTGCTAGAAAAAATGACAGGATGGATAATGAGAACCTTCAAAACTAGGGAGGCCAAGCCCATGATGACACTCTTCAGGTCACTTGTTCTATCTAGGCTGGAATATTGCTGCACACTAACAGCACCTTTCAAGGCAGGTGAAATTGCCGACCTAGAAAATGTACAGAGAACTTTCACGGCGCGCATAACGGAGATAAAACACCTCAATTATTGGGAGCGCTTGAGGTTCCTAAACCTGTATTCCCTGGAACGCAGGAGGGAGAGATACATGATTATATACACCTGGAAAATCCTAGAGGGACTAGTACCGAACTTGCACACGAAAATCACTCACTACGAAAGCAAAAGACTTGGCAGACGATGCACCATCCCCCCAATGAAAAGCAGGGGTGTCACTAGCACGTTAAGAGACCATACAATAAGTGTCAGGGGCCCGAGACTGTTCAACTGCCTCCCAGCACACATAAGGGGGATTACCAACAGACCCCTGGCAGTCTTCAAGCTGGCACTGGACAAGCACCTAAAGTCAGTTCCGGATCAGCCGGGCTGTGGCTCGTACGTTGGTTTGCGTGCAGCCAGCAGCAACAGCCTGGTTGATCAAGCTCTGATCCACCAGGAGGCCTGGTCACAGACCGGGCCGCGGGGGCGTTGACCCCCGGAACTCTCTCCAGGTAAACTCCAGGTAAACTCCTCATTAACTTCACATCATCTGCAAACAGAGGCACTTCTGAGTCTATCTCTTCCATCATGTCATTCACATGTACTAAAATTAGCACTGGTCCTAGGACTGATCCCTGCCAGTTCTTTGTCCCACTGAACCCAGTTCTGGAAGTTCTTCAATCCCATGTAGTCCCCCATCTTAGAGTTTGGCTTCATTCGTCCACTCTTCCTGCTTCCCCCTCCACTTGTAACTCTGTGTATTCGAATCTTAAAACCACATGATCGCTGGCCCCAAGCGGCCAGTGATCATGTGGTTTTAAGATTCGATCATATGTCCTCAATATTTGCACTACTCAAGGTGAATACTAGGTCCAGTCTCGCTGGTTCATCCTCTCCTTTCTCTCTGGTAGTGTCCCTTACGTGTTGGTACATGACGTTTTCCAGTACCACCTCCATCATCTTAGCTCTCCACGTTTCTTGCCCCCAATATGGCTCCAATTTCTCCCAATCGATTTCCTTGTGGTTGAAGTCACCCATGATCAGTAGCTTTGCCCTGCTCGTATGAACCCTTCTGGTCACTTCAGCCAGTGTGTCAACCATCGCTCTATTACTCTCATCATACTCTTGCCTTGGCCTCCTGCTGTTCTGTGGTGGGTTATACAACACTGCCATTACCACCTTGGGACCTCCAGACTGAAGCGTTCCTACTATGTAATACCTTGCTTCTCCACTGTCTCCTCTCTCCAGCTCATCAGAATCCTATCGGTTTTTGACCAGCAGTGTGTGTACTCACCTAGTTGTACTCACCTAGTTGAGGTTGCAGGTGTGTGTGTGTGTGTGTGTGTGTACTCATCTAGTTGTACTCACCTAGTTGAGGTTGCAGGGATTGAGTCCAAGCTCATGGCCCCGCCTCTTCACTGGTCGCTACTAGGTCACTCTCCCTGAACCGTGAGCTTTATCATACCTCTGCTTAAAGCTATGTATGGATCCTGTCTCCACTACATCGCTTCCCAAACTGACTACTCTGTGGCTGAAGAGGTACTTCCTAACATCCCTGTGATTCATCTGTGTCTTCAACTTCTAACTGTGTCCCCTTGTTGATGTGTCCCATCTCTAGAACATCCTGTCTTTGTCCACCTTGTCAATTCCACTCAGCATTTTGTATGTCGTTATCATGTCGTCCCTATCTGTCCTGTCCTCCAGCGTCGTCAGGTTGATTTCCCTTAACCTCTCCTCGTAGAACATACCTCTTAGCTCTGGGACTAGTCTTGTTGCAAACCTTTGCACTTTCCCTAGTTTCATTACGTGCGTGCGTGTGTGTGTGTGTGTGTGTGTGTGTGTGTGTGTGTGTGTGTGTGTGTGTGTGTGTGTGTGTGTGTGTGTGTACTCACCTAGTTGTACTCACCTAGTTGAGGTTGCGGGGGTCGAGTCCGAGCTCCTGGCCCCGCCTCTTCACTGATCGCTACTAGGTCACTCTCCCTGAGCCGTGAGCTTTATCATTCCTCTGCTTAAAGCTATGTATGGATCCTGCCTCCACTACATCGCTTCCCAAACTATTCCACTTACTGACTACTCTGTGGCTGAAGAAATACTTCCTAACATCCCTGTGATTCATCTGTGTCTTCAGCTTCCAACTGTGTCCCCTTGTTACTGTGTCCAATCTCTGGAACATCCTGTCTTTGTCCACCTTGTCAATTCCTCTCAGTATTTTGTATGTCGTTATCATGTCCCCCCTATCTCTCCTGTCCTCCAGTGTCGTCAGGTTGATTTCCCTTAACCTCTCCTCGTAGGACATACCTCTTAGCTCTGGGACTAGTCTTGTTGCAAACCTTTGCACTTTCTCTAGTTTCTTTACGTGCTTGGCTAGGTGTGGGTTCCAAACTGGTGCTGCATACTCCAATATGGGCCTAACGTATACGGTGTACAGGGTCCTGAACGATTCCTTATTAAGATGTCGGAATGCTGTTCTGAGGTTTGCTAGGCGCCCATATGCTGCAGCAGTTATTTGGTTGATGTGCGCTTCAGGAGATGTGCCTGGTGTTATACTCACCCCAAGATCTTTTTCCTTGAGTGAGGTTTGTAGTCTCTGACCCCCTAGACTGTACTCCGTCTGCGGCCTTCTTTGCCCTTCCCCAATCTTCATGACTTTGCACTTGGTGGGATTGAACTCCAGGAGCCAATTGCTGGACCAGGTCTGCAGCCTGTCCAGATCCCTTTGTAGTTCTGCCTGGTCTTCGATCGAGTGTATTCTTCTCATCAACTTCACGTCATCTGCAAACAGGGACACCTTAGAGTCTATTCCTTCCGTCATGTCGTTCACAAATACCAGAAACAGCACTGGTCCTAGGACTGACCCCTGTGGAACCCCGCTGGTCACAGGTGCCCACTCTGACACCTCGCCACGTACCATGACTCGCTGCTGTCTTCCTGACAAGTATTCCCTGATCCATTGTAGTGCCTTCCCTGTTATCCCTGCTTGGTCCTCCAGTTTTTGCACTAATCTCTTGTGCGGAACTGTGTCAAACGCCTTCTTGCAGTCCAAGAAAATGCAATCCACCCACCCCTCTCTCTCTTGTCTTACTGCTGTCACCATGTCATAGAACTCCAGTAGGTTTGTGACACAGGATTTCCCGTCCCTGAAACCATGCTGGCTGCTGTTGATGAGATCATTCCTTTCTAGGTGTTCCACCACTCTTCTCCTGATAATCTTCTCCATGATTTTGCATACTATACATGTCAGTGACACTGGTCTGTAGTTTAATGCTTCATGTGTGTGTGTGTGTGTGTGTGTGTGGTGTGGTGTGGTGTGGTGTGTGGTGTGGTGTGTTGTGTGGTGCGTTGTGTGGTGTGTTGTGTGGTGTGTTGTGTGGTGTGTTGTGTGGTGTGTTGTGTGGTGTGTTGTGTGGTGTGTTGTGTGGTGTGTTGTGTGGTGTGTGGTGCGGTGTGTTGTGTGGTGTGTGGTGCGTTGTGTGGTGCGTTGTGTGGTGTGTTGTGTGGTGTGTTGTGTGGTGTGTTGTGTGGTGTGTTGTGTGGTGTTTTGTGTGGTGTGTTGTGTGTTGTTTGGTGTGTTGTGTGGTGTGTTGTGTGTTCTGTGTTGTTTGGTGTGTTGCGTGGTGTGTTGTGTGGTGTGTTGCGTGGTGTGTTGTGTGGTGTGTTGTGTGGTGTGTTGTGTGGTGTGTTGTGTGGTGTGTTGTGTGGTGTGTTGTGTGTTGTGTGTTGTTTGGTGTGTTGCGTGGTGTGTTGCGTTGTTTGTGTTGTGTGTGTTGTGTGTGTGTGTTGTGTGTGTGTGTTGTGTGTGTGTTGTGTGTGTGTTGTGTGTGTGTTATTGTTGTTTGTGTATTGCTGTGTGTATTCGTTGTGTGTTGTGTGTGTGTTGTGTGTGTGTTGTGTGTGTATTCTGTGTGTATTCTGTGTGTATTCTGTGTGTATTCTGTGTGTATTCTGTGTTTATTCTGTGTGTATTCTGTGTGTATTCTGTGTTTGTTGTGTGAATGTTCCTTGCATAAGCATGTACAATAATTAAACATGTGTTAACATGAGTGGTATGTAATTTCTTTCCTAATTTATTCCTCAAACTTCACGTAAAGAAAACATGCCGACTTTCACGTTGGTCAGATTCATAGCGAGATGTACAACTGTTTTTAATTACTTATTATTGGTTAATTATACACTTTCATATGTTATGTAATGTATTAAAACCGAATCTACCATAACCCAATCTGAAAAAATCCTTTTCCATACACAGATAACGTTTAAAAGTTGACACTGTGTAATACGTAAATAAACGAACGGTATTAAATGAGTATAAATACAAACCCAAATTGTAACTTACTGTTTATAGACTCGAGCGTGGCAGCACCGGTGCTTGGCAGTACCAAGGTGAAGATTATCAGCAGTAGCACAACCATAATGATCCAGACTCACTCCACTTGTTGGTGTTTGAGAGGCCAGTCCATCTGTCACCAAAACTATACTTTTTCTTTTCAGCGACTGTGCCGGCGAAATGAGGAAAATGACCACTTGGTTCCGAGATCCGAGGTTAGGTTAGGTAAGGTTCGTCAGGAAACAAGACAAGTGTTTCCTGACGCGTGTCTTAGTCAGATGATGACCCGCCGTTGGAGCTTTCGGTCATCTGACAGAGGCCTTCCGCTGGCTTACCGGTCCACCCCTTTAAAAATTAGGGTCAGTTATAACCATTTTGTGTGAGGCCCGCGAAGTATTGTATGCAGCGAGCTTGACCCTCTGTCAATACACTTTCCAATGCCAATTAATGCAGTAGTTATTCATGTTTTTTTTTTATTCTTTATATCGAATACTGTTATTATTTATCACTGTTGACAAGTGACTTAAATTGTTTCTGGACTACATCGTTGCTTCGTAGCTCAGTGAGGTGACTTGTAGCTCAGTGAGGCGACTCGTAGCTCAGTGAGGTGACTCGTAGCTCAGTGAGGTGACTCGTAACTCAGTGAGGTGACTCGTAGCTCAGTGAGGTGACTCGTAGCTCAGTGAGGTGACTCGTAGCTCAGTGAGGTGACTCGTAGCTCAGTGAGGTGACTCGTAGCTCAGTGCTAGATTGCACAGATCTCAATCGAACCATAAAGGATTCGAATCCTTGGCCAGACAAGACGTAAGGATGTGTTCCTACACCTGCTGGCCATATTCACATAGCGGTAAATAGGTATCTAGATGTTAGTTGACCTTTTAAGTCTCATTCTGGGAAAAACGATCATAAGACCTCAATGAAAATAAGCCATACTGCTTGGCTTTCTTGGACTATCGTCATTTACAGTCCGTCGGGCTCAGTTAATCGTAGAAAGTATTCTTATATAGTTGTTTATCTATTAAACCATTCTTCACTTTTCAAAAAGCAAAATTTTCGAAATTAGTATGCGTGCGTTGCCTTCCCATCCAGTGTTTACCTTCTTCGTGCAGGTTCGTGGGACACGCGATGACTCACCACTCTAAAATCACAACACCACGGCTAATGCCGGGTAGAAAATAGACCTTCATCAAAGCCCCTTTCCAATTCTTTCCCATTCGCTGGCTCGGTTATGCCTTCCATCTCAAACTGCCGAGTGGAGGATCATACCAGCGACTACTGGGCATATTAATTCTCTATGTCCTTCCATGCCTCGATTTCTGCTCCAAAAATTAACATACTTTCCCTCTGGATAAATGTTATTCTTAAATCCCCCATTTTATATTCACTGATTTATAACTGCTCTCCTTATAATAGCTTAATTACTTTTCGCTCTAGTAACAATGGCTGTGTAACTGCATTGAACTACCCGCACCGGGTTAATTACCGCTTCATGTATACAATGTTAGTAATACTATCATGGGTAGTTGAAATAGTTGCTTTTCTCTTCATCTCGATCATAGCACACTCACGACTACCGATGGCCAGAAATCTACAGATAAACAATATGTTTTCTATTGCCTTGAATAAATACATTCCTGATTTGTTGACACATTCTACTGGTTCTAAGTTTGCTTATTGTATGCATTAGATTATACTTCAAATGTTCTTGACATGTTCCATGTATTTTCCGACAAATAATGAGTCACTGGAAAAAAACTTGTATTTTCATATTAAGATGACACTCTGAATATCTTACAGTTAATTAATTACATAAAAAAATCGTGTCTGTAAGCAATAATCTGCTGACATTGTTTCATCTCTTAATAAATGTTAGATATTCACTACAAATTTAATCCTCGATATTATGTAAGCAGTGACGGAAAATTCCACCCATAAAAAAATTGTATTCGTAAATCAAAGATGCAATCAATTGGAGGCAGCAGGGATATAAGCCACGTTAAGTAAGGAGGCGAGAGCGACGCGCAGCACAACCTTACTTGACCAAGGTTCACGACCAACTGTTGGGTTGCGCAGTTCCACTACCTCTTACAGCTTTACTTAAGCAGATTTCCGGCTGTTACCGTATCATTCCCTCTCATACTATTGTCGTCCCAGACGATACTGTCTGGGACGACTTTCGCTGCCACCAGAATCTTTCTCATCTTCACAGGGTATTTCCCTCCCGCTGACTTCGAAGAACGGGGTAAAGCCATTAAACATCCTTTACCTTCCTGAAAGATGTCTGGGTATATGGCATCGAACCTGAGCCAGGATATGGAGCATCATTACCTTAATTTTAGTTATTTCCTAAATGCAAGACGAGCGCGTACGTTCAGTATATACGTATATGCCAGCGTCTCTAGGAGTTCCTTCAGATTTTATATTCATCTGCCAATAACTGCAATGTCAATAGACGAAATATCATTTTAGCTTTCTGGCTTGGTGCACCCATACATCTTTCTTACCGGGAGACCCTGAGTCACCAACCATCAATAACACTACTCTCAACACCATAACTTCCTACTGACGGCTTTATGATCGCACTTGTAAAACATACATACACTGAGAGCTCTCACACGGTCACACACACACACACACACACACACACACACACACACACACGCACACACGTGTAGTCCCCATTTTTAAAAAAGGAGACAGAAAAGAGGCACTAAACTACAGACCAGTGTCTCTGACATGTATAGTATGAAAAGTCATGGTTAGGTTAAAAAGTCATGGAGAAGATTATCAGGAGGAGAGTAGTGGATCACCTGGAACGGAACAATATTATAAACGACAACCAGCACGGATTCATGGAAGGAAAATCCTGTGTCACAAACCTTCTGGAGTTTTATGACAAGGTAACAGAAGTAAGACACAAGAGAGAGGGGTGGGTTGACTGCATTTTCCTGGACTGCAGGAAGGCCTTCGACACAGTTCCTCACAGGAGATTAGTGCAGAAGCTGCAGGACCAAGCGCATATAACAGGAAGGGCACTGCAATGGATCAGAGAATACCTGACTGGGAGGCAACAACGAGTCATGGTACGTGATGATGTATCACAGTGGACGCCTGTGACGAGCGGGGTCCCACGGAGGTCATTCCTAGGACCAGTGCTATTTTTGATATATGTGAATGACATGATGGAAGGGATAGACTCTGAAGTGTCCCTGTTCTCAGATGATGTGAAGTTAATGAGAAGAATTAAATCAGATGAGGATCAGGCAGGACTACAAAGAGACCTGGACAGGCTGGACACGTGGTTCAGCAACTAGCTTCTCGAATTCAACTATGCCAAATGCAGAGTCATGAAAATTGGGGAAGGGCAAAGAAGACCGCAGAGTATAGGCTAGGTGGACAAAGACTGCAAACCTCATTCAAGGACAAAGCTCTTGGGATGACCATAACACCGAACACGTCTCCTGAGGCACACATCAACCAGATAACTGCTGCAGCATATGGGCGCCTGGCAAACCTGAGAATACCGTTCCGATACCTTAGTAAGGAATCGTTCAAGACACTGTACACTGTGTACGTCAGGCCAAAACTGGAGTATGCAGCACCAGTTTGGAACCCACACCTGGTCAAGCACGTCAAGAAATTAAAGTACAAAGGTTTGCAACAAGGATAGTTCTGGAGCTCATTGGAATGTCATACGAAGAAAGGTTGAGGGAAATCGGACTGACGACACTGGAGAAGAGGAGGGTCAGGAGAGACATGATAACGACATACAAAATACTGCGTGGAATACATAAGGTGGACAGCTAGGATGTTCCAGAGAGGGGACACAGAAACAAGGGGTCACAACTGGAAGCTGAAGACTCAGACGAGTCACAGGGATGTTAGGAAATATTTCTTCACTCACAGAGTCGTAGAACAGGATAATAAACTGTGTAAGATTGAGGTAACTAGTGACATGGTCCTCAGATAAATAGAGAAACTAAAATCTAACAAATCCCCAGGCCCTAATGAACTGTTTGCAAGGGTGTTAAAGGAATGTTAAGATGAACTTAGCATACCTTTGGCTAATTTTTTCAACATATCACTACAAACTGGCATAGTACCTGAAAAGTGGAAAATGGCAAATGTAATACCTATTCACAAGGCAGGTGACAGTTCCTTGGCTTCGAACTATAGACCAATAAGCCTTACCTCAATAGTGGGAAAAGTTATGGAATTAATAATTGCCGAAGCAATTCGCAGCCATCTTGATAGAAACAGATTGATTAATGAATCTCAACACGGTTTTACAAAGGGGCGTTCCTGTCTTACGAATTTACTAACTTTTTTCACTAAGGTGTTTGAGGAGGTAGATCATAGGTAATGAATATGATATTGTGCATATGGACTTCAGTAAGGCTTTCGATAGAGTTCCACATCAGAGGTTATTGAGGAAACTTAAGGCACACGGAATAGGAGGAGAAATTTTTTCCTGGGCAGAGGCATGGCTGACAAATAGGCAGCAGAGAGTTTGCATAAATGGGGAGAAATCAGAATGGGGGCACG